>NC_140173.1:137922250-138027250 GCF_963971535.1 Notolepis coatsorum
CAGCCTTTGTGTGCCCGTGTGTGTGTGTGTGTGTCACATCTTGGCAACTCGGGTATCGTGGATTCGCCGATGCAGACTTTTCCGCAGAGTGATTATGTGCTTGTAAATGGTGAATACAGTCAAATCCACCTGAACAAAAACAAACACAGAACAAGCACAGAACAAGCACAGAACAAGCCAAGTTTAGGTTATACGTCGTCCACTCACAGGGGCGACGTCTTCACGTAGCTGATGTTGCCGTGGGAACGGGGACACTCTGGGCTGACGCACTGGAAGCCTCCCCCCGTGTTGATACAGGTTGTCCCGCGACTGCAGTTGTGCTGCTGACTCAGACATTCGTCCACATCTGGAGGACAAGACAGCAGCATGTAAGCCATGTAAAAACAAGAGAGGGGAAAGTATAGAGACACACAGCTTACCAGTAGGGAGGGAGTGAGACAGAGAGGGGGGGGGGGGGGGGGGTGACAACCTACCACCTGCTGAGGGAAGGGGGGGGGGGGGGGGGGGTGGGGCACAGTCCCAAGGAGAGGGAGAGAGAAAGGAAGAAATAGAGACGAAGGGAGAAGATTGAAAAGACCCACAGCCAGGCACCCGCCTCCAGCCCCAACTCCCTATTTCCTGGTTACCACAGTCTGGGCAGGGGAAGGGGGGGGGGGTACAGGGATTGTTTATTTGGTTCTTCAGTTTAGTCTCCCCCAAACGCCTCATGTCCCATAGATCCCTTCTGGATGTGAGAGGGTGAGGTCATTCGTTCCACTGGCAACGCTGGGGAAGCTCTTCGCTTCAGGGGGTGCATGCAAAAGTGGGGAAATGGCCTGGGGGTGGGTGTGGGTTGGTTTGCAGGGGCTTGACAGACAGTAAATAAGGAACTATGGCTATGGCCTCCATTTGCTAAAGGACTTCGTCATTCTAAATGCGGTGACCAAAGTAGTGGTTTCCAGAGTGGTTTCCAGAGGATCCCCGGCAAAATGATTACTATTTATTATTAATTCACAAGGAAGTTAACATGAGTCTTGTTTTTTTTTAAATATGTTTTTGGTAGATTTGTGTTGGCTTTTTAGAGAGAGAGAGAGGAATAACGGGAGATAGACGGGGGGAAGACATTCGGCAAAGGTCGCCGGTCCGGAGTTGAACCCGGGATGGCCGTGTTGCGACTCAGCGCCGTACGTGGTGTGCTGCTACTCGAGCGCCAACATGAGATTTTGAGATCCAGCTATTCTGATTATCGGATCTTGTTATCTTCTCAGAAAAACAAGGATGCGGTCCAACACTAAATCATATCTTAGGGACCCCAAAATCTTCTTAAGATAGGGACACAAAATTGCATCAAATGGGGGTCCAACAGTGGCCTAATCCTGGCCTATCTATCTGGAGGTGGAAGGACAGTGGCCTAATGTGTATCTATCTATCTGGAGGTGGAAGGACAGTGGCCTAGTGCAGTGGTTCCCAAAGTCGGGGTCCGCGACCCAAAGGTGGGCCGCGAGCAGCCACGGGAGGGCCGCGAGATGGTTTCCAATTCTTTTTTTTTTTTTTTTTTCAGGCCACTGAACTTAGAAGCAGGCCAGGACAGTGTTTCTAGTTGTATTCTAAAATTGTATTCTATTGTATTCTAAAATGTGACTATATGGTTTTATATTAACTTAATAAATAAACAAAAACGAAAAATCTACTTATTTCAACGAACATTTCAAACTAAATAACAGATTATGCACATAAAACGCTGAAAACAACCGAAGCAACAATAGTATTTTAATGAGGCTATTATTATTATCATTATTATTTTGCAACAAGTTAGCCCTCTCATAAATAGCACATATAAATGAATAACTAACTTGAACTAACTTAATAGGATTGAAGTGATATTTGGCTTAAAAAATCGGTCGCCTGGCAAAAAAAAAAGAAGAAAAAAGCCTGACGATGTGCATTGGGCCGCGGCTCTCTGACGCCTTATTTTCTGGGTCCCGGGCCTGAAAAGTTTGGGAACCCCCTGGCCTAGTGTGCATCTATCTGGAGGTGACCGGGACAGTGGCCTAGTGTGCATCTTATCTTTTGTTTATTTAAACGGATCCCCATTAGCTGACGCCTTAGCGGCAGCTAGTCTTCCTGGGGTCCGACAACGTACACATACACAAGATAACATACACCTATAGAACACAAGAAAGCATATATCACAAAGAAAATGAATCATAGAATAGGAGGAAAAAACATGTATCATAGAATAAAAAGAAATGTAAAACAGGGGATGATAAACAAGAGATAAAGAACGAGAGATAAAAACAAAGAGATAAAAAAAACAAAGAGATAGAATCAAGTTAGAACCAAATAATTTTTTTTTATCATGGTGTGTGCAATGTATTCAAGCTGTGCTGTATCATGGAATAGAAAATGGGGGACCCCCGATGCAAACAAGACGAAAGTCCCCCTCCGGTCCGCATCTATCTATCTGGAGGTCGAAGGACATCTGGAGGTGGCCGGAGGACAGTGGCCTAATGTGTATCTATCTATCTGAGGTGGAAGGACAGTGGCCTAATGTGTATCTATCTGGAGGGGCATTGGGAACCACCACTCATATAGATATTCCTCCCCCCTGAAGCTACATCCCGCCCCCCGGTTCAACCACAGCCAGCCACCCAGGGCCCCTGGTGTGAATGAGGCCTTGTCCTCCTCCAGCTCTGCCCCCAGTCACTCACCTTCACAGCTCCGTCCGTCCGCCAACAGCTTGTAGCCGGCGGGCAGGAGCAGTGGTAGGAGCCCGGGACGTTCACACCACTCGTGGACACACAGCTTCCCTCCCTGGTCGAGCCGGTAGACCTCACACTCGTTCACGTCTGTAAAACAGAAACATGTGTGCGACATGTGAGCCGTACGTACGCGGTGCGGTAGGTACCCGCCCCCCCCCCCCCCCCCCCCCCCCCCCCCCCCTGTCACACCGACGCTGTGTGCGGAGGCTGTATGCACAGGGCTTTTGAGGCGATGGAGGAATGTGCGTAAAAAAATAATTTAATACAGGAGGGGGGGAGTCCAGGCGTAGGATGTTGGAAAGAAGGTATGGAAATTGTGTGTACGGAGCAAAGGTACTTGCACGCCGTACTGTATTAGTAGTAAACCCAAAGGGTTTTGAGTATCACGGACACCACAACGATATCCCCTGGAACAGCCACATCAAAGTATCTGATGTCAAGTTATAATGGGAGAATACTAGAAACTGTTCATATCATACTGTATGTATAGACTAGTAAGACTTCCTCGCCTTGACGTTTCGGAGGTGAACTCTACCGCCTTCATCGGAAGGACCACAGGTGTTATTTGTGATGCTTGCCATCAGCTTGGTTAAATGGGTTGTGTTGCTGTCAGCTTGGTTAAATGGGGTTGTGTTGCCGTCAGCTTGGTTACCGGTAAATGGGTCGTGTTGCTGTCAGCTTGGTTAAATGGGTTGTGTTGCTGTCAGCTTGGTTACCGGTAAATGGATTGTGTTGCTGTCAGCTTGGTTAAATGGGGTCGTGTTGCTGTCAGCTTGGTTAAATGGGTCATGTTGCTGTCAGCTTGGTTAAATGGGTCGTGTTGCCGTCAGCTTGGTTAAATGGGTCGTGTTGCCGTCAGCTTGGTTAAATGGGTCGTGTTGCTGTCAGCTTGGTTAAATGGGTCGTGTTGCTGTCAGCTTGGTTAAATGGATTGTGTGCTGTCAGCTTGGTTAAATGGGTCGTGTTGCTGTCAGCTTGGTTAAATGGATTTATTTGCTGTCAGCTTGGTTAAATGGGTCGTGTTGCCGTCAGCTTGGTTAAATGGGTCGTGTTGCCGTCAGCTTGGTTAAATGGGTCGTGGTGCTGTCAGCTTGGTTAAATGGGTCGTGTTGCCGTCAGCTTGGTTAAATGGGTCGTGTTGCCGTCAGCTTGTTAAATGGGTTGTGTTGCTGTCAGCTTGGTTAAATTGGGTCGTGTTGCTGTCAGCTTCGGTTAAATGGGTCGTGTTGCTGTCAGCTTGGTTAAATGGGTCGTGTTGCCGTCAGCTTGGTTAAATGGGTCGTGTTGCTGTCAGCTTGGTTAAATGGGTCGTGTTGCCATCAGCTTGGTTAAATGGGTCGTGTTGCTGTCAGCTTGGTTAAATGGGTCGTGTTGCTGTCAGCTTGGTTAAATGGGTTGTGTTGCTGTCAGCTTGGTTAAATGGGTTGTGTTGCCGTCAGCTTGGGTTGTGTTGCTGTCAGCTTGGTTAAATGGGTCGTGTTGCCGTCAGCTTGGTTAAATGGGTCGTGTTGCTGTCAGCTTGGTTAAATGGGTCGTGTTGCTGTCAGCTTGGTTAAATGGGTCGTGTTGCCGTCAGCTTGGTTAAATGGGTCGTGTTGCTGTCAGCTTGGTTAAATGGGTCGTGTTGCCGTCAGCTTGGTTAAATGGGTCGTGTTGCTGTCAGCTTGGTTAAATGGGTCGTGTTGCTGTCAGCTTGGTTAAATGGGTCGTGTTGCTGTCAGCTTGGTTAAATGGGTCGTGTTGCTGTCAGCCTTGGTTAAATGGGTTGTGTTGCTGTCAGCTTGGTTAAATGGGTTGTGTTGCCGTCAGCTTGGGTTGTGTTGCTGTCAGCTTGGTTAAATGGGTTTTGTTGCCGTCAGCTTGTTAAATGGGTCGTGTTGCCGTCAGCTTGGTTAAATGGGTTGTGTTGCCGGAAATGGGAAAACAATGATGTTCAAAGCAACTTAAAACTGTTCTATGTAGTTCTGGAAGAAAATGTACCTCTGAAATGAGAGTTTGCGATAATAGCGTTAGTATGGACAGGTACAGTAATTGAAAGAGGATAACTGGCTCACTGGAGCACTATTTGAAGCTGAAAGTAACCAATGTGGCTGTGGTGCCAGTCCCGCCTGCAGCTCAAAGAGGACTGGGCTTACCATTCGTTCTCAAAATGTTTTTCTTTAAAATAGCCATAGGTTTGAGATTTAAAAGTTCTGCTTCTTTGCAAATCATGAGTCATTTTGTTCTTACCACACTTACATGGCACCACTTTAAGTATGACCTTAATAGCTGCTAATCAGCTTGTGACCTCGAGACCTAAAGTAGAGATTAACTTTGTTTGTAACAGTTTCGCCTCAAAGAGCACCTACGGGTGGCCTCAAAGAGCACCCTACGGGTGGCCTCAAAGAGCACCTACGGGTGGCCTCAAAGAGCACCTACGGGTGGCCTCAAAGAGCACCTACGGGTGGCCTCAAAGAGCACCTATGGGTGGCCTCAAAGAGCACCTACGGGTGGCCTCAAAGAGCACCTACGGGTGGCCTCAAAGAGCACCTACGGGGGGCTGCAATTAGAAACTGGCCCCCGGTAAAGGTCCAAACCCACACCCACCCAACCCCCTCCAATGTAGAGTTACTTCCCCTTCGAATGTATATCTTTTTCTTTTAAGATCTCTTTCTCTTAAACAGTACTGTATATTGTGTATGTCACAAGTGCCTTGTATGTCATAAATGTCTTGATGAAACAGTACTGTATATCTGTGTATGTCATCATGTATGTCATAATAATGAATTGAAAATGGGGGACCCTGATGTAAACAAGACGAAAGTCTTTCTCTGGTCTGCATCCCCTTAACAATTGTTTGTATTGAGCCCTAATGTATTGTACCCATTCTGCAATCTGTTAATAAAGTTTTCAATCAATCAATCAAAACGGATTGTTCTCATGTCGACCCCCCCCCCCTCCGACAGAGATGCGACTCAGGTTGGCTCACCCACCCTGGCAGATGCTGTTGTCGGAGGTGCCGCTCATGTGGAAGCCCGCGTCGCAGCTACAGTGCTGGGCTCGGTCCACCTTGGCACAGCGGGGCTTCCGGCTGAACGCCGGGTCGTTCACAACGCTCCACTCGGGCGGAGCTGGACCCAAGAGGAGAGGAGAGAGAGAGGGAGGGAGCTGAGCCTTTGCCCCGTACACATGTATCAACCACATGACAGTAACTGTAACACGGGCGTGCAAAACAAAACATGTTTTCTAATTGTCATTTTATAAATCCCGCAATATCACATGAATATTACACACACACACACCATCTAATATTTATACATAGACACACACACTATGTCATATTTGTATACACGCACACACACACACACACACACACACACACACACACACACACACACACACACACACACACACCATGTCCTATTTATATATACACACACCATGTCATATTTATATATACGTACACACCATATAATATTTATATATATATATATATATATATATATATATATATATATATATATATATATATATATATATATATATATATATATATACACACACCATGTAATATTTATATATACACCCACACTGTCATATTTATATACACACACCATGCAATATTTATATATACACACCCCATGTAATATTTGTATACACACACACACACACACCATGTAATATTTATATACACACACACCCCATGTAATATTTGTATACACACACACCATGTCATATTTGTATACACACACACACACACACACACACACACACACACACACACACACACACACACACACACACACACACACACACACCACACACACACACACACACACACACACACACACACACACACACACACACACACACACACACCATATTTAAAACATCACATGCACACAAAACATAGTCTAACAATAGTTGTCATTATACACGAGACATAGGAGATAGATTTAACACAACAACTGAATGTACAGCACAGCAGCTGAGGCTGGTGTTAACAACAATGCTACTGACCCGTCTGGGTTTGGTGCTGGCAGTGAGAGCCACTCCAGCTGTGGGGACAGGTACACTTGTACTGGTTGATCCCCTCCACGCAGGTACCTCCATTCTGGCAAGGGTTACTGGCGCACTCGCTCACATCTGTGGGCATTGGAGAGATGGTTCCCATAACAACAGGTGGTGTTGTCGAGGGTATACACAAGTACAGCAGCATGGGAGTATATGTAGTCCTTTCTGCTGACATTTAGGCCTTGTATACATGGGTGTTTTTTGGAAACCGTAGCTTTTTCCAATGCGGCTTTGGCGCAAACTACATTTGAAGTCATTGAAACCGGATGTTTTTGAAAACTCCTGCCAGGGTGAAGATTTTCTTAGAAACTCTTTTTTTTTTTTTTTTAAATACACCGTGTATTCGTGTGGACGGTTGA
This sequence comes from Notolepis coatsorum, assembly GCF_963971535.1. Lineage (NCBI taxonomy): Eukaryota > Metazoa > Chordata > Actinopteri > Aulopiformes > Paralepididae > Notolepis > Notolepis coatsorum. The sequence goes on from NC_140173.1 coordinate 137,929,404, forward strand.
AACCGGAGCTTATGGAAAATGCTTATGGAACATCTTGACTAATGGTGCTGTCCACACATAATATGGATATTTCCTCTGCAATCAGGACAATCCAAAAACTCATTTTCTGTTGGATTGTTATCAACTTTGGACCTGTTACTAGATAAGACTTCAGGCTATGGAACCGTTACGTTTTCCAGCCACAAGCTTTCAGCTGGAACTCTTTTGCGGGCATCTGTTTGCAAGTAAACAAAGACGTGAGTAAACAAAACTTTTATTTCAGTGTGTTCAAACCTCTGTAACTCTATTACATTTAGCACTCAAGAGTGATTATTCCTGTTGTGGAGGACAGTTCAGAATGTTTCCATTCAAAAGAGCCCAAGGCTCATGCATGTGCTATAGTCGTCGTTAGGCGTTTTATGCTAAATATGCCGGATGCATAAGTGGTTAAGTAGTTGATTTTTAAGTATGTTTTGATATCAAATGGGCTGGTGTTGCAGACTTCCTGTCAATTCATTCATTTCCTACAGTATTTGTCAAATAGAGCATTCTCTGTCTCCATATGTAATTCCTCCTCGTCCTCTGTAACTATTTATGTGGGGTTCCCCAAGGCTCCGTATTAGGCCCTATCCTGTCCTCCATTTATATGCTCAGTTAGGTGAAATCATTCAGATATATAATATTTAATTTAATTGCTACGTGGGCATCATTCAGTTATACCTATCATTGAAGCAATAAGGCCCTTGCCTTTATCTAAATGACATTAATCTAATCTAAACCACATTAAGTGTTGGAGATACCTGAAAAGTGAAAATGTGAAGAAGTGAATTCCTGAAAAAGATTTTGGTGACCCTGTGACGTTTCCTCCAGTGCAATATATGCTTTCTGAAAGAGTGAGATTCTACATACACAGTGATGCGGGTTGTGCTTTAATCTGAGAAACACTACGAAACCTTGGCTTATTGAAAATTGTTACTCTGTTTCATAAACTCTGTTACCACAGACAGTAAGGACAGGAAGTTCAAGTTCCTCCCCTTCTGTTATTAGATTTTTTTTTTTTTTTTGAAATCTTTATTTCGAACATGCAATGAATACAAACAAACAATAACAAAAGCAAAACACAACTCAATCTACATGTTCGAAAAGGAGTAGGAAGAAGTATACACTTATTTAATCCTACCCCTTTTCCACTACTCAAATGAGTGTACTATTTTAAAACATAAAAAAGAAAAAGAAATATATATATATATATATATATATATATATATATATATATATATATATATATATATATATATATATATATATATATATATATATATATATATATGCAAAACAAAAAAACAAAAACTATATATGTAAAACATGAAAGAAATAAAATACAAATGTAAACACCCGTGAATATCAAGTCCCTTCCTCATCCCTGTACCTTGTGAACATCATTTCCTTATACATCAGTTTGAATTGTCTCATGTTTGGACATTTCTTTAGCACCACATTTAGACTGTTCCACAGTTTCACTCCACATATCGAGATGCAGTGTCTTCTCATGGTAGTGCGTACATTTAGCACTTTTAAATTGTGTTCTCCCCTCAGATTATAACCCCCCTCCCTATCAAAGAACAATTCTTGAATGTTTCTTGGAAGTGCATGACTTTTTGCTTTATACATTAATTGTGCCGTTTTAAATTCCACAAGATCATTTAACTTCAATGTCTTTGACTCCAAAAACAACATGTTAGGTGTGATCACGATAACCTGCAATGTGAACTATCCTTATGGCCCTTTTTTGGAGTATAAAAAGTGGTTGTAGTGTAGACTTATAATTGTTTCCCCAGACTTCAGCACAGTAATTTTACAAGGGCACCATCGCTGCATCCTGGGCTTCACGCCATCCAGGATGATTGTGATTGGTTTAAATAAATACAAACAAGCCAGTGTTTGTATTTATTTGTTTTTTCCCATATAGCGGAATGACAATAGTGTAGCGACCCTGGGAATTGGGTCGGTTGATCAGCCGAGCTGTCACTCTGCACTCTGCCAACCCGGGGCTGGCGGCGACGCTATTGTTCGCGCAAGCCGGGGGTTGGCAGAGGGGAGGGGGTAGGGGCTGACCTGGAAAGGGTATAAGAGGGTGTGGCACCTAGGTGCGCTCTCTTGAGGCATAGGAATTTACAGTGATGAGTCCCTGGTACCGAAGCCTTACTGATGTGTGAATAAATAAGTAAAGTGAGAACTACACCTGTCTCGAGAGTCGTCAATAACGAACAACAACAAAGTGGGTTCGTTACAATAGGTTCAGCTAGACCTCTCTCCAGTGCTGGCACAGTGGAGAGAGGTATGGCTACGCGAGACTACAAGTGAACTAACTCCAGCCCTGATAGGAGGATGAGGTCACAGACCAGTGTACCCACCTCTGCAGTGACTGCACTGACTGTGAATGCTGGCTGAGGCACGAAAAAGTGAAGAAAGAAAACAGAACTGTACGCACACTTGCTTCGAGAGGGACTCCACACACGCCTTAACACTTTCAGTGCCAACAACGGGAAATCTCGTTAGTTCATGCCAACCGTTGAGTGCCAACGACGAGAAATCTCGTCGTTTAATCGTTTTTTTTTTATTATCGATTTCCATTCGTATTTCATCAATCTAGCCTCACGTTACCAGTGGGGATCTGTCTGAGCTCGAACAGGGAAAATACCGCCCCCTATCGTCTCTCCGGATGGTACTGCCCATTGGATTGGATTGAATGAAACGCATGGGGAAAAAAGAGTCCGGAATCCACATTTTACTTGTCAGACAAGTAACCGGAGACGATCCCAGTCATTGCCCACAATCAGAACAGTGTGGAATATGTCTTTTGACCACCCAGCATTGGATCAATAAACGCGATCGATATTTGGAATGGCGATCAGGAATTGGAATAATCTTTTTGGAGAACATCTGATCTGAGGTAAGGAATCTATTTTACCAGTATTGGGATAATCAGAGCTGTTTTCACCTATATATCAACGTGTCCCCTATGTGTGTATGTGGCTGTGACTGTGTGTAGCTGATCAGGAAATAAGATAATGGATTTTTCAGCCCGCTTCTATAGCGTGCATAAGTACATTATACTATCGATAATCTAGCGTTTATTTGAAAACGATTCATAAATAGGCCGAAAAATGACAATGTGTTTGTGTATTCCAGTAAAGCGCGATTCCTGCGGAATCTATTTTTTTCTGAAAGTTTAAAAAGAAAATAGCGGTTTTCAAAATGGTATAAAACGTAAATGAACCGATTAAAAAACAATCCGTTTCGACAATGTTGACGGCAAACAAGTCATTGATAAGCGACGGTCGTATTAGACACATAGCCATAATTTAAGATAGAGTTTATGCGTTCACAAATGTGAGAGCTCTGTCATTGAATATAGCCGCGGTGGCATTCAACGGGGTAAATAGGACACGGAGGCTGGCACGGAAAGTGTTAAGAGACTCTCCTACAGATCTCCAAAATGAAAGTCAGACAGGAATGCTTGAAACAGGAGGTCTTCCAGGTTTCACTGAGAAGCAGAGGCGCAGGTTCGCGTCACTCGTAATGGAATACCGGAGAAATTAATGGGCCGCTGTTTTTTTTCACTGTGAGCCCTTCCTGTCTACACTCCACCTAGGACTGTGTTGAGCAGTGGTCTAGTCAGGGAGCGATACCTGATACTGTAGAATGACAGGCCGGTACCATCATTTACATTATAGACACAGCATCTACCGTAGGTCGGCCTATCTATCTCCCTCTGCTTAGCCATTACAGCTCCTGTTTAAGTATGTGAATACTGTGTTTTATTAACAACCTTTGTATGAAGCACACAAAGATTACTGTTAAAAAAATGTGTTGGAAAAAGATAACAAAATTATGAATAATTCTAGAAAATGTTTGAAGTAATTTGCCGTCTGAAGACCTTAGTGAGAGAAAATAGTGAAATGTTTTACATTTTTATTTTTGAAACATTATGCAATGAATATCAGGTTTAACTATTTAAAAATGGATATACAACGTTGTACGTTGACGTTGACGGATATACAACGTTATGGGAATTGTCACTTTTTGAGCTAGCTGCAAAGCTACAAGTCATCAGAATGTTCACCTAAAAAGCTGTTCATAAACATATCCCTTACCTTAACCCTAACCTTAACCACTCCCACCACCTAAGGAATAAAAAGCAATGTCCTTCCCAGCTATGGGATCTAGACATTACCAAAGGTAAGAGAAGATGGAGGTACTGCGTAACCATTCTCGAAGACACTCTGATGTCACGAGACCGCCGCCATCTTGGTATAGGGGGACCATACGGATTTCTACCATCAAATCCATGCATTGAGCTCCGTTTTTATTACATGTTTTTATCACATTCTTGTTCATTTCATAACATTTTTATACGATTTGTTTTGAAAATATTGAGGCCAACATGGCATTTCACTATTTCGAAAGCCTTTCTGGTGATTCTAAGGCGAGATATGAGTCAAAGAAACTCCCCCTGATTACCACGACCACAACATCAGAGCGAGTTAGCCGAACGTTAGCCACCAGCCACTTTTTCCTCTGTGATGGTATAAAACTTCCGATTTGGATTTCTGTTCTTGTCATTAGTATAACGCGTAACACAGCAGCTCTTTGGCATTGTGAAGGACTGAAGAAAAGTCTGCTTGATTGTCTTTAATTTGCCGCTTTAACTATCCGTTTCTCCACTAAATAGTGTACACAATGTACCAGGCGGGGCAGTTTCCCCCCACGCTGCAGTTGCGTAGCAATAACAGACAGGAAGTTGACTTCGAGAATGAGGTTCTTGCCACCACCAGACCAAAGGCTTGTGAGGAGGTTAATCCGTCAACACCTCTACCGCATGCTCCCTTTAAAACGGCTCGTTTTATGGCAGCTCCTGTCAAGTTCTCACTCCGTGGTGTTTTACAAGAGCTGCTATGGCCTCTGCCCTCCACGGACGGGAATTCATTGGTAATACTGTAAATACCTTTAATTGCTAACAGTAAGAGAAAGGCGGCGCGGGAAAGAGAGAGAGAAATGTTTACCACATGTCTTTAAAACTAGCAGGAAACCGCGCAGACCCCACGGCCGCTACCTGCGCACGACGTGTTCCGACAAAACGTCCCTGCCGGATCATCCGTGACCGAGTGAGCGCCAGATGTTGTCTGTGACTGAGAGAGTGAGTGAGTGAGCGAGTGGATGAGTGACCACAATTTGCCCATGCATAGCCCACGGCGGTGGTCCTTGCGCGGTCCGTGGGAAAAAGGCCAGCTTGGAAGCTTGCGTATTATCATAGTGGCTTTAGAGGGCTGATCCCTTCACTGACGTGCAAGTGGTTCGGTGTTGAAGCACACAGAATGTTCATCCTCTTCCGCTCCATTTGCCTCTTCATTGCGGTCAAAGCAGTGGCATCGAACAAGAAGTACTGAACTCTAGTGTGGACACTGACCCGTGTGTCAAACATACTGTATTGTTGACTGGATGTACGGAACCACTGCAAAAAACGTACAAGACATTCCTGTGACTGCTTCAACTCTGGTTATGTGCCCCATGTGCCCCCTGTCTGTTGTTTTTATAGTGATTCCGGAGAGTTCTGTAAACGTGCGTGTAACAACGTGATGACTGAGGGAGTGTGCTGGGGGCCCCCTGTCCGAGCCTGGGCTCTAGAGGGGTCACTCTATATTGGATGACTACTGATTCCCACTCCTGTTTATTTGCCCTCACCACAGGAGCCTCGCATGTAAAAAGGCCGCTTCACTCTCCGCCGGGGATATTTTTAAACTCTTTTTTGGACACACACTCTGTTTTTCACCTTTCATCAATGAGCGCTTTTTCCTTTAAAGCACGACTAAATTTAGAACTCTCCCCTGCGGGGGCCCTGGACACATACACAGAGATAATTCTGTGCAGGTTGACCCCTTTTCTGGTCGTTTTCATACCGAAGTCAATAAACCCCATGGACGCTCGAGGCAGCCCCCCGTGTGTACAGTGTGCCACTTGGAATTTGTGGAGAAGGTCCTGTTCAGCGAGAAGGGCAAAAGGGGGGCTATCAATAGCGTGCTTAGCATACTTGCGTGCTATCAGACCCTGGTCTTGGTATAATGTGCGCGCGGACTTAACCTCTGTCACACAGAGAGGCCTGACATAGAGGACAGGAGGGGAAACCCGAGCAGGGAGCCGGTTATCTTACAGTAACCCTGCCAATAATTCTCCCGGAGAAGCAGAAATGCAGAGGGGGGGGGGGCAAGGTACCCCACAGTGGAATGCGGTACAGGTGTTTTGCCGTGTTCACAGACATTTAATGCCACTTTAATAACCCTTTCACCGCCGCACTACCAAAACGGTTAACCCTTTCACTGCGGCGACACACACAGAGAGGGTTAACCCTTTCACCGCCACGCGACCGTCGGTCGTTGTGTGATAGTAAAGGGTTAACCTTCTGTCGTCGCGCGGCAGTGAAAGGGTTAACTAACGAGCCCTTCGTTCGGTATGGGCTTGGAGCTCCGGCCGCCGCCACGAAGAATGGGCCCTTTTCTTCTTCGCCTGCCTTATCTGTTTGTACGAGGAGCCCCCTTTGGGCTCGCGGGCTGTGGTCTCTTTCAGCCTGGCATTCAGGAGGTTGCTGAGCCAAGGTCACCCTGAATGGGGGCATGGGGGGGGGGGGGGGGGGGGGGGTCTCTGCACAACAGGCTGAATAATGCAGTAGACAGAGCGGGCCTGGCCTGAGGCATTCCACCAATTCATGGAGAGGAGGCAATGGATACAGGCTGGGCTGATGAGAGTGTGTGTGTGTGTGTGTGGGGGGGGGGGGGGGGTATTATAAGTAGCTCTTAATCCAATGATGGAACCACAGCTAAACATACAATCATTTCTTTTGCTATTACCGACAAGTGCATCTGTTCGGAAAAGTGTCACTAGCACGTTCTTTGCTTGTGTGTTTGTTCTGTTAGAGTATATTTAAAAAAAAAATATTTTTACAGTGAGCCTCAGAAAAGGTCTTTTTAAATTGAATTGACAATTGATGATGCCACCTTTCTTCAGGTTACCCCTGTTGGATTGTCTCTCATATAATATACAGTATATCATTGTCACATTAATTGTAATGATAACGATTGCGACTATGTTCCATAACCCCCATATACTTCTTTCTCTCTGCATAGTGCATAATTCCCCCTCTGCTGTTTTTGATGTGTAATTTACCAGTCTACTGGAAGGGACGCTTATGAAAGCAAGGGGCGCATCACTGAGGATGTTATTTTTGACATTGACAATCACGCTATGAGGTAGCAGCTAATATCACAGCGATTCTACTTTGCAATAATTCAGTCCATTTTGGGAGTTTGATAGTAAAAAAAGTACCTTTACACATGACATTGATGCCACTCCAGTTGCCATCGTCCTGGCATACCCGCGTCCCGGCACCGACCAGGTGGTAGCCCTGGGAACAAGTGAAGTGGACCTCGTGTCCCACAAAATACTTAGAGCCGAACTTCCTGCCATAAGCCGGGGCTTCCAGGGAGGGGCAGGTGGAAGGAGCTGCGGAGAGAGAGAGAGAGAGAGAGAGAGAGAGAGAGAGAGAGAGAGAGAGAGAGAGAGAGAGAGAGAGAGAGAGAGAGAGAGAGAGAGAGAGAGAGAGAGAGAGAGAGAGGTTTAGTCACAGGCAGAGTTGGTCTCACAACAACATCCTCTGGTATTCTCTGCCTGAGGATATACACGTGTCAATGGAGAACCTTTCATGGGAAATGACGATCCAAGTACCTCATTTACTCCAGCAGAGAACTGGCCGGAGATTAATGGCAGTCAAATATTATGCTATCATGGTTAATGGAAGACACGGAAATGACAGGGTTTTGGCATTTTTCCAGAATGTCACACGTTTCACGTTTTGGCTTGCTGACTTGCCACTCGGAGTGGGGCTAAAATGCCCAAAAGGTTCCAGATAAAATAGAATAGAATAGAATGTTTAGCGTATATTGATGTAGTAAAATAATAAAGTGAAAGGAAACAAAGTAGGTCGTCTTAAAGTGAGTGGAGCATAATATTGCTTTTGAGAAATAGCCCAAAAATATCCCTTCAATTGCATAATACTCCGTTTGAATTCCAGTGGAACACATTTCAACATAAATATACAACTCCAGAAACACAAGATGAAAGCTTTTTTTTTTTGTCTTTGAAGAAATTGCAAGCATATGGCTAACAGAGGGTCCTCCCAGGATAAAAGTTCACATTTCACAGAAACACTCGCCAAATGGAGTAGGGTTGGAATATTTTCTCTCTTATCTGTCACATTTTGTCAAGCCTTTGTTAAACTGAATGGAGAGAGTATCGACTTCTTCCCTTCCTGCCAAGAGCCGTCCACAAAGCCATGGACTTATCTTGGTCCTTCACCAGCAGAATGTCCAGTGGGCCCTGGGTATCTCCTGCCAAACGACACAATTCCACTTCCCCCCTGGGGTCGTCTGCTGAGTGCTCCGATGTGAAACGGAGAGGATTCGGCATTGATGGATCAGTCCAAGTTCCCATTATGACAGCCATCTCTGGCTTCCCAAACCTAAACACTGTTGCCATTGATAAAGGAATCAAAGTTCCAGACTACGGAGTCCTTGATGTTTCTGACACTTGACAAAATTGTATTCTGTTATTCCCGCCCCCCCAGGCAGTTACTGTGGTGAAAAGGTTTCTGCGTTGGCTCTTTACTGCAGTGGAGAACAACTTTATAGGAATGTGGGTGCTACCCCCTGGGCTTGGACCGACACAGTATACTCTCAGAGGCAGACTTGAAACCACTTTGTTTATCGCACTCTGTACTCTTACTTACTTAGTCCTCATCTTCCTAGTTGGAAAATTAGGCTTTGACGATTCGACGCCATTCAGCCCAGTCTTTGGCTACTCTCTGTGCCTTGCCCCATGTCCCTCAGCTCGCCTTCAATTGTTTTACACCAGGTGTTCTTTGGCCATCCAGGCTTTCGCTTTCCAGGTGGTGTCCATCTTAATGCTACCTCTGGTATCCTGTCCTGGAGTGTGTGAGTGACCTATATAGCCATCTGAGCCGTGTGCATTTTATTTCTATGGGCTACTCGACAGCATCCCCTGGTCAAAAGTATTTTCTTTTCTTGCCTTTTTGTCCCATCCCCATGTCAATTCCCTCCTGGTCGTTGTGCTGCCCTACTGTCGGCCTGGGGAGGGTGTAGACTACCACATGCCTCCTCTGATACATGTGGAGTCCCCAGCCACTTCTTTTCACCTGACAGGAGTTTCACTGGGAGGGGGCGTAACATGTGCAGAGGTTCATGCCATCCCCCGCAGATCCCCTCCCTGCTGAACAGAACCACCAGTAGTAGTTGCAACGACCAGGACTCATAGCCCACCGGCCTCCCACCCATGGACACTGCCAATTGTGTTCATAGGGAGGGACGACTGACCAAGCCGGAGGTATTGGATGCCGGGAATTGAAGCCAGGTCTCTACGGTGGTAGGCTCTACAGTGCTTACACCTCTACACCAGTCAGCCGCTCCCTCCCTCCACCAAACTTCAACTAAAATATATAATGTCAACACATATAGCCTGGTTCGGCTATCTACTAGGGCTGTCCCTGACTAAGGATTTGGATGGTCGACTATGATTGGCCAAAATGTCCCGTTAGTCGACTATTGGTCAACAAAAAAAAAAGAAAAAGTATAATATTAAAAAATATTATAATAATTGTATCATTCCATTTGGGCTGTGGGGGGTGCTTAATGTCTGAAGGAGTCGACTGAAGGCTTCTTGTCCTCTGCAAAAGCATGCAATTGGTCCACTGATGGATACATCTTGATATTTGTCTAGTCTAGTGTGTTCATTAGATGGTGAAATCCTCTTTCAGTGCCTCTGTGCCTGTTTTCTTAGGCAGTTAGCTTCTGGTATGTGTGCCATTAGTGTTAGCCACGCTTCTAGGCCTCTTTTCTTTTGGAAAGAATGATAAAAAAATATATATATATATTATAATTTTTTTTTTTTTTTTTTTACTATTCGACTAAGAGGTTGGTTAGTCGACTACGGCTCCTTTCGACCGATTAGTCGACTAATCGACTAATAGGGGTCAGCCCTACTATCTACCGTCCACAGGCTCCTCTGCCCACGCTCTGTTCCATTGTCCATGTGTGGGTCTCCAGTCCCGGTCTCACTGTAAAATAGGAGAGAGAGGGTGAACTACACTGACCAGCTGCACCTGTGCCAATTAACTCGCCCCTACCGCTGCCACAGTGAGTCACTCCTGACTCCTCCCACATACCACCACCGCCCCTCTTTGGCTGGGCAGTCACCTGGCTGACAACCGACCCCCCCCCCCCATCCCCCGGCCCATGGGAGCGGGAGAGGAAGTCCGCCACCACTAACTAACTGCACCCCGGCCTGGATCACTGTACATTTTTTAAAAAGGCTGTAAAACTAGATACCACAGAGTGATCTGGGCATTAGTATCCGTCATGTGGTGGAGGCGCCACTGGAAGGGGGCATTGTCTGAACAGAGGGTGAACGGGGTGCCCCAGGAGGTAGTAGTGGAGAGAGCCCCGACCACCCAACGGATGGCCAGACATTCCTTCTCAATGGGGCTGTACTTGACCTCTCACTGAGAGTTTTCCGACAGGTGGGCGACGCCCTTCACCTCCTGGGGAAAAAGAGGCCCCAGCCCGCGTGAATATTTTAGGCAACCAACTTGTGTTTAGCGTTAAGTTTCTCTGATTGGCCACTACGCCCATGTGACCGCGGCAGCGCGAGAGAGCTGCAGCGCGGAAATAGGCTGTCTATTGCCATTCTCTAAGACAAACTCTAACCTTAACCAGCTCCGAAACCGCGCCTAAACTTAACCCTTCTAACCTTAACCAACTCCGAAACAATGCCTAACCTTAACCTTAACCATAACCAACTCCGAAACTATGCCTAACCTTAACCTTAACCATAACCAACTCCGAAAGAATATTGCCATTCTCTAAGACAAACTCTAACCTTAACCAGCTCCTTAACAGCGCCAAAACTTAACCCTTCTAACCTTAACCAACTCCGAAACAATGCCTAACCTTAAGTTGCTTAAAGTTAACATGCCTAAACTTAACCGGCGAAAGAATGCAATTGAGCTAGTTCTGGATGTTAAAAAATGGGGGATTACTGCTACATAATGCTGCCGCGGGGGCGTGGCTAGACGCAAGTTGGGCGTGGCTAGACACAAGTTGGTTGCCTTTAATATTTAGGCGCCCCAGCCCCTCTGTTCGACGTGTCGATCTGCAGGACCAACGGTAGAAAAAAAGTTAGGTGTGTGAACAAGATTGGCTCCCCACCACAAAGGGCTTGTTTCACTCTCTCAAATACCAGCTGGCACTATTTTGTTCACTGGAACGGGTTATGAGGCACCTTTTTTTGGTCAGGTCGGTCAGGGGGCTGGTCAGGTGTGCAAAAGTGGGAATAAACCGTCTAATAGTAGCCGCCGGCAGCTGCCTCACTTCTCGTTTGGTCTTGGGCCTTATAGGCAGGCTGCAATCACTGCTATGAGGACGTACCTGCCCACAGCCCATCAAGTGGTAACTCCGAACCTCCCTCAGTCCAATTGCACACTTCTTATAGGTGGCTGTGAGCCCTGCTTGCCTCGGGGACATCTGTCGCTCCAAACTGTCACTGCGGATGATGATGATGTCATCCAAGTAGGCAGCAGCGTGCAGTGAGGCGTTGGCACGTCGCTGGGCCACTGAACAATACTGAAAGGAAGTGCGACGAATGGAGTAGAGAAAGTTGTTTTTTCCTTGGTCTCTGGGGATAAGGGATTCTGCCAGTAGCCCGTGGTCAAATCCAGTGTTGTGCCCAGCCAATCCAGGTGTTAATCAACCCAGGGCCCATCCATAATGGGTGATGTTGAAAAGCGTCTTAGCCTAGCCCCTCTGTTCTACAGCCGCTGCTGATGCCCCTGGGCAAATTCTCTCTCTTGAGCAAATATTGAATTTTGTTTTTTACTTGGACCTTCTTTCCAGTTTTCTTTAACTAGGTCCAAAACCCCATGTGGTTTCGTGCTAAACAGCAGTTCAAAGGGAGAAAATCCCATGCAGACTGGAGGGGGAGAGGTGATCTTCGGCCAGGGGGTGAGTGCTGTTTCTAGGCCGGCCAGCCGGTGGCAGCCCACCCAGAAGCCCCTCCTCAACAAACCTTTCCAACACCACTTCTTCTACCACATATGCTGCGCTGGAGGTTCCTGGTTGCAGCCAGTGCATTGCAGCATCTTTGAGCTGCTGACTGGTGAAGGTGAAGATGGTCCTCGGGGGTGTTCCCCATCCAAGGTGCACATAGACACATGGTCTACAAGATACACTACTACACCACTAAGGTACCCATGTACATGTCGAAAGACTTCCCAAAGGTCAGTAAATACCACGACCACAGCGCCAGAGGGAGCTCCACAAATCATGTTCAACCCAGATTCGGCTCAAACAAGGGACTAAACACGTTTCGCAATTATGCCACAACAATGTGGAACACCCTACCCACAGCCGTAAAATAATGTGAATCCCTACCCACCTTGAAAACCGCTCTAAAAGAACACCTATGGGAGGCTGCAATTCGAAACTGGCCCCGGTAAATGTCCAAACCCCCCCCCCCCCCCCCAATGTACAGTTTCCTCCCCCTCAAATGTATATATTCTCTTTTAGAAACTCTGTCTGTAAATAAACAGTACTGTATATTTGTATATCTTGTATGTCATAAATGTCTGGATGTAACAGTACTGTATATTTGTATGTCGTGTATGTCATAAATGTTATGATGAATTGAAAATGGGGGACCCTGATGTAAACAAGACGAAAGTGTTGAGCCGTACTGTATTTTACCCATTCTGCAATCTGTTAATCAAATTTTCAATCAATCAATCAATCCCCTAAGACCCTGCTGACAGATTGTGCGCCTCCCTCAGTGTGCAATGTCAGCAACCACACCGCCCCCACTCCTCCAATGGCCAGGCGCAGCATGCCACTGCCGTCACGTCAAACGCCTCCACACAAGCCTGAGGATCATCTTCTGCCGTCATTTTCTGAATGGTGATAGGCAGGCGAACCTGCTCAGACTGGGTTGAGGAGGGTAGGGAGTCGGGACACAGCTGGTGATTGCACTACTAGGCTGAGGAGAGCCTGGGTCTGGAGGGCTGTCTGGGCCCACAGCGCCTCTAGTTGTTCCTGCTGCGCTCCTGCCTGCCTCTCCTGCATTGCAACAAGGGTCTCCAACATCCTAATGAGCACCTCCACCGGCTGTACTGGTTGGTTCTCCATGTTCACAGTCCCATGTCCACTGTAGCAATGTGGGTGCTACCCCCTGGGCTCCGCTTGGTTTGTTTTTTGCACATGGTACTCGCACATGCATAGTTATAACAGTAAGCATCTAAGCGACTACCCAACAACAGCATCCCCTGGTCAAACTTCAACTAAAATATATAATGTCAACTAGGGATGCTCGATATTGGCTTTTTTACCGATACCGATATACCGATATTGTCCAACTCTTAATTTCCGATACCGATATCAACCGATACCGATATATGCAGGGTTTCCCCCCCCCCCCCCCCCCCCAAAAATGGAATAATTTCAGGTAATTAACATTACATATCTCTTGTTGTGGAATTAACACAACATTATGCATACTTTTGACAATAAATAAAATCAGAATTTGTTCTTACTTGCTTGCCTGGGTAAATAAAGGTTATAGAAATGTATAAAAAAAATAAAAAAAATAAATTTAAAACCGATACCGATATATCGGACATCCCTAATGTCAACATAAAGCCCCTGGTCTGGCTATCTACTACTACCTACAAGCTCCTCTGCTCTGCTCTATTGTCCATGTGAGAGAGAGGGTTAATTACACAGACCAGCTGCACCTGCATCAATTAACTCACCCATACCACTGCTTCGGTGAGTCACTCTGACACCCAAACCACACCCCTCCTCCCACAGACTCGTTAGCATCCACTGTTCCATGGGTACTGCTAGCTACAAGCTAGTTTGTTAGCGGATTGAAGCCAGGCTACCCCAGGCTGCACCACTACCATTATGGCAAGAGAGATATATCCCCTTGGTGGGGCAGTTAGCAGGAACTGCCAGGTTCGCTCTACAGTACATTCTTCACCAGGTCATCAACAAGTTCAGCCAGGAAACTTTTTCTCAAGGCTGACCACTGGTCTGCCTCAGCCGTGTGCTCACTATGCACCACCAGGCAGCCACACACATCCTTAACAAATGGTCTGTCCGGGTGAACTTACTGTACCATGTCCGTGCTGTAGCCTTGCTGTGCTACTATGGCTGCTGTGTTATGGCGTCGCTGCTCGCTGTGCATGTCTAGCCATTTTCGCTCACCCTCCACGACCCCGGCTACCGCCTGCTTGGATCTCATTTACATCTGGTTACACTTACAAACCGCGTCCCTTGTGGTTGTAGGGGAGGGGGGGAATTGGCATAACGACTAAATTGGGATGGGGAGAGAAATTGAAAATCAGGTGGAGAAAAAGAGGATACAAAAAAATATATCACATAAATTATACACATTATGCCAGGAGCCCCATTTGACAAGAGTTTGTCTTGGGGCCCCCCATCTGAGATGATTTTCATTGATAGATAGGATCAGGCTTAGTCCAGAATTCCGAAACGGTCTATAATAATGTAGGCGGGCAGATAACAGTGGAGAGTGAAATCTATGATCAGAATAGTCATTCTTCCATTCTTATCCCATTGGGCAAACTTATAGTTGAATGACACAGTGAAATTCAACTATTCCCCGTTTTTCTGGAGACCCCCTGGAACACCCTCAGGGACACCTGGGAGGCCCTGGAACACACCTGGGAGGCCCTGGAACACACCTGGGAGTCCCTGGAACACCCCCAAGGACACCTGGGAGTCCCTGGAACACCCTCAATGACACCTGGGAGTCCCTGGACTCCACGTTGAGAACAACTGGCCTTTAAAGGACACATCAAACAATTAAGTAACTAGGAACTAATCAGGAACTGTACGTTCACTTAACGTTTATTAACTATTAGTTACAGTCACAGTGCTGAAGAATGAATGAAGAAATGTATGTAAACCTAAGAAACGATGTAACAAGATAATGAATATCTTAATTAATAATATATTAGTATTATCTTAATAATTAATATATTAGTTCCTGATAAACACTGAAGACTGAAACCTACTAATTCGTATTTTTAGTCTACTTGGTAGTTTTATACCTGTACCATGGCCTGGGTAAATACAGCCTGCTTAATGGAGGATGAAGTAAGATTATAAACCAGGTCCCATGTTTCATTGTCAATGGAAAAATACATCTACTGGTCTATTATTATTACTATTGCTATTACTATTACTATTATTATTAGTAAAAGTGCATTTCCCCCTAAAATCACCATTCTCTGCTTAGCTCTAATGTTCTACAAACATCACAAAACAAACTGGTCATACTACTGCTTGACCTTACTCCTAAAACCCACCTCACCCCTGCCCATTTTGACAACCTAAAATGGCTTAGAGTAGACGACAGAGTACAGCAACTTGCAATGGGCCTGGTCTACAAGATACACTACACCACAAGGATACCCATGTACATGTCGAAATACTTCCCAAAGGTCAGTGAATTCCACGACCACAACGCCAGAGGGAGCTCCACAAATCATGTAAAACCCAGATTCGGCTCAAAAAAGGGACTAAATATGTTTCGCAATTATGCCACAACAATGTGGAACGCCCTACCCACAGCCGTAAAATAATGTGAATCTCTACCCTCCTTCAAAACCACTCTCAAAGAGCACCTACGGGAGGCTGCAATTCGAAACTGGCCCCGGTAAATGTCCAACCCCCCCCCCCCCCCACTCAACCCCCTCCAATGTACAGTTTCTTCCCCCTCGAATGTGTATATTTTCTTTTAGGATCTCTGTCTCTTAAACAGTACTGTATATTTGTATATCTTGTATGTCATAAATGTCTGGATGTAACAGTACTGTCTATCTGTATGTCATAAATGTCATGATGAATTGAAAATGGGGGACCCTGATGTAAACAAGACTAAAGTCTTTCTCTGGTCTGCATCCCCTTAACAATTGTGTGTATTGAGCCGTACTGTATTGTAGCCATTCTGCTATCTGTTAATAAAGTTTTCAATCAATCATATGGTAAGTACAAGTTAGTAAACTATTAGTTCCTTGGTATGTATCATTAGTTGTGCACCATTTAAATGTTACAGATTCTAAGTAATCTATGAGGGATATATACTATATGCTCCCTTTATTTAACCTTTATTTAACCAGGCAGGTCAATTAACACTTTGGTTGCCTTGGGTTAAATTCATGATATACCATAGGTTGCCGGCTCTATTTGTCTATGGAGAAAGTCCCCTTCTTTGCAGGGCTATAACTTTTTAAATTCTATTGCTACATTGCCATTATTAGGGCCCATTCAAAGTCCTATATGTATTGTTCATTGTGTAGCAACGTTAAACTTTTTCATTCACATATTCATAGTAAAGTATGGTCTAATGTATAAGTATGTTTTCATCTCTTTCTGCAGCTTTCTCCAGAACGTGATATATAGCCCCAAATGCATTATATTGATGATGAAATACAGTTTGATGGCAATCAGCGCGATATAAAAAATTCCAACTAGACGTACTTCTAAAAGTTACTACACGTCATCTGATGTTGACCGGATGGGCGAGGGGGCGTTTATAATTCCGTGGGCAGCGTTATACCAATCATCTAATGTGGGTCAAATGTTGATAATAGCAGTTAGTATCGAAGACGGTAACGTTACACGCTGAAACTCACCCCAGTCTCCGCGCGCCGTTGGGCGATCATCGTAGAGTAGAAATCTTATCATTATGGGATATATTTTTACCCGGTCCATCTCCAGCTTGTATAATGGTATATACGTCCAAATCATGTTGTTTATCGAGTTATTGCCAATCGATCACTGTGTAGCGTGACGAGCCAGAGTCCCATGACCTATAGCGAGCGCCCAGAAGTACTACGGACGTCTAGCACAACCTCTATGGCACATCCTGTTTGGCGATTGCGCCGATCGGCCACCAGATGGCGCTCCTGAACCGCCAGAGAGCTCAGTGGGTCCTGCTGGTGGATCTCAGGCCAGCGGAGGGGACATATGAATCAGATCGCAGATTTTTTAAATATTGATATAAGGACGCTGTACAGCGTCCTCCGGCAACTTGAGCATGGCCCGCAATGACGTCAAAAGACGTTTCATGGCAGTCAAAGTGTTAAGAACAAATTCTTATTTTCAATGACAGCCTGGTGAGAGGACAAAATTTCCCCTCGAAGGGTAACAGGGAAAGGGGACAAAATAACTTGAAATAGAAAGGAGACAGATGGTACATGCATCACAGAGGTAAGGGAAATAATTAAAACACACATCAAACAACCAAATAAAAGGAGCATACATGAAACAGTCAAATTACAGTTAAAAGGCTTTGCATCCCGTTCCAACTGCTGGGAGCAGCAAATTGAAAGAAGGATTGACCAAAGGAAGTGTTAACACGAGGAGCATCCAGCGAGATATGGTGAGCAGCTCTGGTGTTATGGGGAGTACAGTAGATGACAATTTGAACAAGTGTATCAAATAAGGAGGGGTCAGACCAGGCACGTGCACACATAGAGCCCAAGGGGTGCTTGAGCACCTGCCCCTCTAAAGTCCTGTGCACGTCCCTGGGTCAGACCCAGGAAGGTTTTGTAAATGAGTGTAAGCCAATGAATTCCTCATTGAGAGCTTGGTAGGTACTCTGACCTTCATCATAAGATAAGATATTCCTTTATTGATCCCCTTGGGGAAATTCAGGCATCATAGCAGCATGGGGGAGGGGGGGTACAGGTAGTATAAGACATGGTACAGGTGACATAATTATAGTACAGTGGAGAAGAAACAAATTAAATAGAATAAAAAAGTGTAAAAAATATTTAAAAATCTCTATATAATTAACTCTGGTCATGTGCATAATTGGGCAACAAGGTGCGAGTTGAGGGTATGTATGCCCTCTCAGTTATATTTGCCCTACAATAAATATTTACAATATAATCTAATAATCCAATAATCTAAATCTAATCTAATATATAATTTAAAATTAAATTAAATGCTAAATATATGCAATATATAATCTAATAATCCAATAATCTAAATCTAATCTAATATATAATCAAAAAATTCTAAATGCTAAATATATGATCTGATTAAGTACACAGTATTCACATAAGGTGCGTATGCATAAGGTAGTATATTGTCCTTTTAGGTGGGAGTCGGCTACTAGATTCCTAGTAGTTGGATGTCTGGCAGCAGTCCCTGCCCACTGTTGTGGAGCCTGATGGCCGCTGGTATGAAGGACTAGCTGAGGCGGTTAGTTGAGTGTCGGGGGGTATGAGTCTGTGATTGATTGATTGATTGATTGAAAATGTTCTTAACAGATTGCAGAATGGGTACAATACAGCACAGCTCAATACACACAATTGTTAAGGGGATGCAGACCAGAGAAAGACTTTCGTCTTGTTTACACCAGGGTCCCCCATTTTCAATTCATCATAACATAACATGACTGAACGTGCTTCTCATCTTGACTAGCTCGTCGCAGAGTTAGTTAAATACTCTTATTTAAACAGAATACATGAGTTACACTGAATTCCTCGTTTTCAAATAAACCAGGCCTTATTACTGTTATGATTGCTGTCGTGGAGGGTGAGTCAAAATGGCTAGACATGCACAGCGAGCAGCAACGCCATAGCACAGCAAGGCTACAGCACGGACATGGTACAGTAAGTTCACCCGGACAGACCATTTGTTAAGGATGTGTGTGGCTGCCTGGTGGTGCATAGTGAGCACACGGCTGAGGCAGACCAGTGGTCAGCCTTGAGAAAGAGTTTCCTGGCTGAACTTGTTGATGACCTGGTGAAGAATGTACTGTAGAGCGAACCTGGCAGTTCCTGCTAACTGCCCCACCAAGGGGATATATCTCTCTTGCCATAATGGTAGTGGTGCAGCCTGGGGTAGCCCGGCTTCGATCCGCTAACAAACTAGCTTGTAGCTAGCAGTACCCATGGAACAGTGGATGCTAACAAGTATTGTTTTTTTTGTGATTGTTCATGTGTTTTCTTGTGTAGATGACAACTTGTCAAGCTATATGGAAGAAGAGACTTTGGCACACTATGGTCTGTGGGGACTTAATGATTTATTAGTTGAGCTTTCAGTCTGATCGACTTACATTGATGCATGTCTAATGATGGCCTGGTATGCCCCAAATGAATAATCTCTTGAAAGCTCAGCCAATAAGTCTGTGAAAGGTGCATTATTATTTTTTTGAAGAGAGGTCCTTTATTCTGTGTTGCTATGTCTTAATCTGAGTTACTTGTCATGTCTGCGGTGCAGTTTCTACATCACATGAACGCAAAGCAATACAACTGGGGGTGAAACTGACCTGTGGGTAGTTAAGAATCTTCTTTGATTGTTGCATCAAATGTAGCATTAACTGTCACATTTGACCCACATCTCGTAAAAAACCTTTGAAGGAAGGTGTTTATGAGCAGATAAACCGGGCTCTGGAGGATGTCTTCATTCGCATAGTTCTGTACCGTGAAACCCAAGATCAGGAAAGTGAATACTGAATATTCAGTGGCCAGTAGGTAAACCATCTACTGCGGCTGAAGCCTATACGTATGACAAGGACAGATAAATTGTGCGTTCCAAATTACCTTACCATTCTTGATTGATTGATTGATTGAAAATTGTATTAACAGATTGCAGAATGGGTACAATACAGTACAGCTCAATACACACAATTGTTAATGGGATGCAGACCAGAGAAAGACTTTCGTCTTGTTTACATCAGTGTCCCCCATTTTCAATTCATCATAACATATATGACATACATGACATACAGATAGACAGTACTGCTACAGTACATCTATACATTTATGACATACCAGATCTACAAATACAGTACTGTTTTTGTTACAAGAAGAGTCTAAAAAAGAGAGTATATACATTTGACGAAGAAACTGTACATTGGAGGAGGTTGGTAGGTGGGGTGGGGTGGGGGGGGAAACTGTACATTGGAGGTGGTGGGGTGGGGGGTGGGGTTGGGGTTGGGTATGCGGGTGGGGGTTAACTGGATTATCTGATTATCGACGAAATCTTACTTGGTCCCAAGAAGAGGGTCTTGTGTATTATTGGGTTTAATAGGACATTTATTGTACATTGGAGGGGGTTGCGTTAGGACATTTACAGGGGCCAGTTTCGAATTGCAGTCTCTCGTAGGTGCTCTTTGAGAGTGGTTTTGAAAGTGGGTAGTGATTCACATTCCTTTACAGCTGTGGGTAGGGCGTTCCACATTGATGTGGCATAATTGCGAAACGTGTTTAGTCCCTTGTTTGAGCCGAATCTGGGTTTAACAGGATTTGTGGAGCTCCCTCTGGTGTTGTGGTCATGGTATTCACTGACCTTTGGGAATTATTTTGACATGTACATGGGTACCTTAGTCGTGTAGTGTATCTTGTAGACCAGGCCCATTGCAAGTTGCTGTACTCTGTCGTCTACTCTAAGCCATCCTAGATTGTCAAAGTGGGCAGGGGTGAGGTGAGTTCTAGGAGTAAGGTCAAGCAGTAGTCTGACCAGTTTGTTTTGAGATGTTTGTAATTTTGTTTTTAGCGCCTTTGAGGTGCTTTGGTACCATGAGGTGCAAGCATAGTCGTAGTACCCTTGAATGAGTGCTCCTGCCAGAGTCTTCAGGGTATTCTTGTTCACCAGAGAGGAGATCCGGTACAAGAATCGAGTTTGTTGGTTGACTTTTTTTTATTACATTGGATGCCATTTTGTCACAGGAAAGATTTGCCTCTAGGATGGAACCACCTAGGTATGTAATTTCATCTTTCCATGTGACAATATTGTCACCCACTGTAACTGAGAAGCCGTCGGTCTTGCTGAGTTTGTTATTTGAACCGAAGCGAATGGACTCTGTTTTACCCAGGTGTAATGATAGTTTGTTATCAGCGAGCCACGGAGCCAGATGCAGATTTTGCCTAGTTCCAAGCTGAGGGTTTTTTCAACCTGTAACTTGTTCTTGTCAGAGACCAGCAGGGCTGAGTCGTCCGCGAACAGGAACAAGTTGCAGTCACAAGCTGACGACATGTAATTTGCATAAATTAGGAACAGTAGCGGTCCTAGTATGCTTCCTTGTGGAACACCACAGCTCACTGGGAGGGGGGGTAGGGTACCGTTTACCTCCACCATCTGTTCTTTCCCCTCCAGGTAGGATTGCATCCAGCTCACTGATAGACTATCAAAACCAATTGCTTTTAGCTTGTCAATCAGAATGGAGTGATTGACAGTGTCGAAGGCCTTTTGTAGGTCCAGCATGACCATGCCGCAGTATTTGCCCGTGTCCACCTCTTGTTTGATGTGGTCGTTCAAATAGAGAAGGCATGTGTCAGTGGAGTGGGATGTTCTTTTTTTTATCCACTTTTTCTCCTCTTTTTCTATTTTTTCTCCCATCCCAATTCCGTTGTGCCAATTCTTCCCTCCCCTGTCTTGAACGTTGCTCGCATATGCCCCCCACTGGCCGGTTGTAGGGAGGATAGAAGCCTTGCAACACGTGTCCCCTCCGGTACACGAGGAGGCAGCCTGTCACATCTTTTCACCTGCCAGCGCGGACTCTCATTGGCGAGGTGTAACGTGTGGGAGGCTCACACTACCCCCGCCATTTCCTGTCTCTGCTGTGCAGGCGTCCCCAACCGACCTGTAGGAGTCGCTGTCCACAACGTCCAGATTACCACCCATCGACTTCCACCCTCTAACTCTGCCAATTGAGTTAGTATGACGGCTGGCCCAAGCCGGAGGCAACGCAGACAGCCGGAGTCGAACCCGGTGTCTCTTGCGTTGGTGACGAGCGCAATGTCCGCTGCGCCACCCAGCCGCCCCCCTGGAGTGGGATGTTCTGAAGCCAGATTGGAATTCGTAGATTAGATTTTTTTCTGCAAGGTACTTTTCTACCTGTTCGTATACTATTTTTTCCATGACTTTCGAGATGGAGGTAAGGATAGAAACAGGGCGGTAGTTCTGCACACCATCCTACTGTGATGCTATTTGCCTATTAGTGGTCTGTAAACTTGCACAATTCTTGCCATTCTCCACCTACCTCTAGTCTTTTCCTTTTTTTTATTATCTACTTTTTCTCCCATTTTCTATTTTTCTCCCATCCCCAATTTCGTATCGTCCAATTCTACCCTCCCCTATCTCGAACGCTGTTAGGCCATGCCTCCCACAGGCCGGCTGCAATGTGGACGAAGCCTTGCATCACGTGTCCCCTCCGGTACTCAAGGAGGCAGCCGTCGCATCTTTTCACCTGCACAGCGCGATCTCTCAGCGGCGGGGGTCTGCGTGGGAGGGACACGCCGCCCCCGTCGCTTCCTGATTCTACTGCGCAGGCGCACCAACCGACCTGTAGGAGTCGCTGTCCACAAGGTCCGATCCCCACCCACCAGCTTCCCACCCCCTAACACTGCCAATTGTATTAGTATGAACGACCAGCCAAGCCGGTAGCAACGCCGAGAGCTGGGCTCGAACCCAGCATCTCCTGCATTAGTGGCGAGCGCCTTGCCCACTGCGCCACTTAGCCGCCCCCTCACCTCTAGTCTTTTCCCAAAGGACTGCCACTGGCTGGATAATATTTGCTCCTTCTTCTGGGTAAACCTTGTGACACTATCGTGTGTGAAAAGCCCAGATGGAGCAGTCATTTTGGAGATACTGGAACTGTCGTGGCGTGGCCAGCAGCACCTGATCACCGCGGTCAAAATAACTTCATTTTATTTATATATTACTCGTTTTTCCCATCATTCAGTTGAACCGTAACCGAGTCCCTGTGAACACCTGTCTGCCTGTTTTATAATCAAACCACAGACACTTGAGTAATTTCCTTGAACAGGGTGGTGTCCTTGGCCAGTGTGTGTGTGTGTGTGTGTGTGTGTGTGTGTGTGTGTGTGTGTGTGTGTGTGTGTGTGTGTGTGTGTGTGTGTGTGTGTGTGTGTGTGTGTGTGTGTGTGTGTGTGTGTGTGTGTGTGTGTGTGTGTGCGTGCGTGCGTGCGTGCGTGCGTGCGTGCGTGCGTGCGTGCGTGCGTGCGTGCGTGCGTGCGTGCGTGCGTGCGTGCGTGCGTGCGTGCGTGCGTGCGTGTGTGTGTGTGTATCATTTGCGCCATTCTACCACTCAGACTACCACCGCTACTCACCAGCCGACTGGTCTGCTTGGGGCATCTTGGAGACGGAGCTGTGGAGCGTCGCCAGCTTGGACTTCATGATGCGGATGCCCTCGGCGAACCTCATCTCCTGGCCCTTCAGGAACTTCTCCATTTGACGGAGAACACCGACTACCTGGTGCTTATCCATGCAGTTCTGCCAAGACAAGAGAAAGGCCAATTGCAAAAACACTCAACTAGGTTATCCACTTCTACAGACCGGCGGCGGTGAAACCATTTGAAATATGATGACTTTCCAGTCAAAAAAAATAAAATGAGCGAGCGAGCAATATAAAAACCTCATTACCATGCAGCATGTGTTACAGTTTAACGGTCATAAAATCTCAAACACGGAAGGTAAAATACATAAAGAGCAGCTGTGTTGGAGCCTGATGTCATCCACATCTAAAAAAGAAAAAATCAAACGCATTGGTGGCGGTTACATGGTGACTATGGTTACAAATATTGACATTTCCTTTAAGTGTCCCTTGACATTAGCTACAACAGATCCGTGATGGCTTTGCATTGATGTGAGTTCTAGTGACCTTTGTCATATGTTTATATACCTGACATCACTGGCCTTAGGAGGACTGCAGCTGCCTGACACTTTCTCCTTGCGGCACTGGCATGTGGGAGATGTTCTACCATGTACTGTACCTCTTTCTATCTCTCTACCCCCCCCCCCCCTCTCTCTCTCTCTTTCACACTAACTATCACAGCTCCAGTGGCAGCAGACACAGCTGGACAAAAGCTGTTTGGCAGATGTCAGTGAGACCTCAGTCCAAAACCCCTGGTCCTTTGTATATTTTGCATGGCAGTAGGACACAGTCTTGTGGATAACAAACCCTCAATGGACCGGCTTTGTATTGGGAATAGCAGCAGCGAGGATGTGGCGAGCTGCACAGTCGCTTGCTTGATAAGCCATTCCAAAGTTCCTCAAGAGATCCCTAAAACAGCCTCTAATCCTTTTAGAAAAGTGCATTAATCACATGAGAGGCATGCTGGAAAAAGAAAACACCTCAGAAACAACATACCGTAAATTCTCGCATTTGGCATTTCATGGGTTTTCATGCAATAACTCTGTCATTTTAGGAGTTTATAGGATTACATTCATATAGTGAGGTGATACAGTTCTGTGTGCTGGTCAAAACAGTCCTCTGTCTTTAGTCAGAGGGGAAAGGGCAACAGCTGACAGGAGAAGACTCACACCCAGATGGCATCATTGTCACTCTTTATACAAATATCAAAAGGTATACCAAATAATTGACCTCTCAATCATCTATTAATTAAATGTTTGTGTTGCTGATTGAGGTGGGTGGCGGCAAATAACATTCACATAGTCGACAATCACGATCATCAATTCCTGATGAATTGAAAATGGGAGACCCTGATGTAAACAAGACGAAAGTCTTTCTCTGGTCTGCATTCCCTTAACAATAATGAGCTGTACTGTATTCCATTCTGCAATCTGTTAATAAAGTTTTCAATCAATTCAATCAATCAATCAATCAATGACACTATCATGGCCACAACTAAATAATTACATTGGGAAGATGGTTTATTTATGGTTGCCACTTGCCAGCATATTAGAAAACCCCCTCCTGTTATACCATGGAATACGCAATACGGCCGCGTGTTTCACGTAGAGTCTTTTGGAAGAAGTAAGTAAGTTCGATGAGTGAGTGTAGGTTAATAGAAGTCAACCCTATATTACATAATCAGCCTGGAGGATCCGATTTCTCGCTCTGGTATAGGAGTGAAACATACACGTTTATTATAATAGTCCGTTTTGCCCCGTTATATAGTAACGGCCCCGTTATTACACCTATAATAACCCCTGGGACAGTAGATGTACAGTATGGCACTAACCTGAGCAGCACCATGGCTATTGTGAAAAGTTGTCAAACACAACAAAAGCAAACAGCTGCGTTGAAGAAGCGACAGTGGTGCCATCATCACCGAAAATGTCCAGTTTGGAGTGGAAACTGTTCGTTATTGGTTTTCCACCCCAAAAAATGCTGTAATTCCGCGTACGTTTCTATAGGAATCCAAAGCAACTGTGGCCAATTTATAGATTGTAAATTGGAATCAGGAGGATCGAGAGAAGATGCTTGTCAGGTGCGCTCAGAGACGCTCGTATATAAAAAGCGCTCAGCGCCTCTTGGTGGAACGAGAGCAACAATAATAATAATCCCTCCCTCCGTCGGACGTCCAGCTGTAAGGCAGGCCTTCTTCAAACCAGCTGAGTTCATCTCTCTTCTGCAGTGCTTTCGCCTATTCCCTCGGCGCTCTTGTTGTGTTATTATGACTATAGATTAGAATGGACAAATGAAGCCGCGTCAAACGTCGGCTCAAACAAGGGACTAAACACGTTTCGCAATTATGCCACATCAATGTGGAACGCCCACAGCTGTAAAAAAAGGAATGTGAATCACTACTACCCACTTTCAAAACCACTCTCAAAGAGCACCTACGGGAGACTGCAATTCTAAACTGGCCCCTGTAAATGTCTTAACCCAACCCCCTCCATTGTACAGTAAATTACCAAGTACGGTTTTGTCAATATTCCAATTTACAGTTTTGCTTGTACAGGTGTACAGCGTCCCCCCCCTACCCCTCCTGCCCCCCCCCCCCCACCCAACCACCTCCAATGTATACAGTTTCTACGTCAAATATACTCTCTTTTCTGGACTCTTTTTTGTATCACAAACAGTACTGTATTTGCAAATCTGGTATGTCATAATGTATAGATGTAGCAGTACTGTCTATCTGTATGTCATGTATGTCATATTTGTTATGATGAATTGAAAATGGGGGACCCTGATGTAAACAAGACGAAAGTCTTTCTCTGGTCTGCATCCCCTTAACAATTTTATGTATTGAGCTGTACTGTACTGTACCCATTCTGCAATCTGTTAATAAAGTTTTCAATCAATCAATCAATCAATCAATATGGGGTACCTGCTAGGAAAACCAGCATAGCATCAGTTCAGTGCTGGTTAGTGCTGGTGTGATGCTGGTTTAGCCGGTGGACCAGCATGGTCACCATACCAGCACCAAAACACACAACATGTTGTTTTTGCTGGTATAACCATGGTTATGCATTATGCTGGTATTTGCAATGCTAGCTATAAGGTAACCACTAACCAGCATGCACTATATGCTGTTTTTTCTAGCAGGGTTGTCATTAATGCAAATGCATTTTAGAATTTAGTGTTCATTTTACATCACATTTACATTTTAGTATAATTTTGTCACAACCCTCGAGTACATGGCCTGCTATGTTTTTTTTCTAGGTGTTTTGTTTTGAATTTGTATAAATTTGCACTTTAGTGCAAGTAATGGTTGTATGCGCTGCCCATCAAATGTACTTTATTTAATTAGGGCAGGTATTAATAAGAATGTATTCTTCTTCCTGCTCCTTTTCGCTTATGGGTGTATTTGATTATAACAACTAAATGAATTATAGGAATTTGTAATGCACTGTAATACACTACCATGTGCGAAACAAAATCAAATTAAATGAAATGTTGTTTGTTTTCGTTGGCGAGTTCTCCCCGATGTGGAAATCATGTGAGGATGCTGCTGGCTGGGGAGAACAACGGTGTGTTGAACTGATACGATTGAACTTATTTAGATTTCTTGAGTTGGAGCTACATCTAGTGGTGGATGGAACAACAACATATTTTTTTGGGGGGGGGGGGGGGACTACGTGAGCGCGTGCCCGGAGCTGGTCCCATGATGGAATTATATTGAAGTGGTCCCAATAGCGCGCAGTATCTGTGTGTGTGTGCATGTGTACAGGCGATATAGGCGGTTGCCTAGGGCGCCACCCAGAGGGGGGCGCCAAAATAAATAAAAACAAATATTTTTTTTAATATATATATATATATATTTTTTTTTTGCTTGCGCCAGTTTTGGCGCCCCTCTCTATCTGCAACCATTATTTTTACATTAAAAAAAAATTCTAACATAAGGGAAAATGAGCCAAAAATCTAAAACGGTCGGTCGGTCTGAGCCTCAGATTTAGGTGTTCACAGTCAGAACATGCTAGAGCGCTGTGCATTGATGGGTATCGGTCAAGTGTTTATAGAATTGAGTGTCGAGGGCGGTTGGGTGGCGCAGCGGACATTGCGCTCGTCACCAACGCAAGATACACCGGGTTCGAATCCGGCTGTCGGCGTTGCCTCCGGCTTGGGCCGGCCGTCATACTAACTCAATTGGCAGAGTTAGCGGGTGGGTAGTCGATGGGTGGTAATCTGGACGTTGTAAACAGCGACTCCTACAGGTCGGTTGGGGCGCCTGCACAGCAGAAACAGGAAAATGGCGGGGGCAGTGTGAGCCTCCTACACGTTATTCCTTGTCAAAATGAGAGTCCGCGCTGGCAGGTGAAAAGATGTGACAGGCTGCCTCCACATGTATCGGAGGGGACATGTGACGGGCTTCTATCCTCCCTACAATCTGCCAGTGGGGGGCACATGCGAGCAACGTTCAAGACAGGGGAGAATTGGCACGGCTAAATTGGGATGGGAGAAAAATAGAAAAAATAGGAGAAAAAGTGGGGGAAAAAAAGAATTGAGTGTCGAGGAAAGAAAGACTAATGTTAGACTCAGAGAACTATGAAGAGACAAAAGCCATCCGGGTCGCAGTATAAAAAGAGAAGAAAAGAAGAAGAAGAGAAACATGCCAAGGTAAAAGGTATGCAATTTTCTTAACCTTCTGTGTCGCAGTGAAAAGGGTTAACAGTTTGGTAGCGCGGCAGTGAAAGGGTTAAGATGTTTTGATTTTGGGGGGGGGGGGGGGCGCAGTGGTGATGCTCGCCTAGGGCGCCAAATGTGCTAGGTCCGCCCCTGTGTGTGTGTGCGCGCGCACGTGTCTATGAGATATACAAATGTTATTGCATGTCTATATACCCTTAATAACCTTGTAATAGATCTCATGTCTCATCGTTATGATGAATTGAAAATGGGGGACCCTGATGTAAACAATGAGCTGTACTGTACCCATTCTGCAATCTGTAAAATAAAATTTCCAATCAATCAATCGTAAATAGTATTTGTTTAAAAAAAAAGAATCATGGGCGTATCGCTAGTAGTCGTTCTTGTGCGGCGTTGTGTGCTGTGTTGCAGATGCTGTGAAAATAACAGACAGTCCCGTGGACCAATAGCTAACACCCGTTCACTTCCGTGGGAGGAACCCGACACGTTATTTGACCAATTGGCTGCTGAGGCTGTGCGTTTGAACTGTCAGATAGACCCTGATAGGACGAGATATAATATATCCGCGGCGAGCGCATTAGCGAGGGAAACCTGATTCCCCCCCCCCGTAGCCTATGTTTGCGAAGACGCTCTCTGATTGGTTTAGCGCCGAAGGGTCTCTTCCGCCTTGTAGTACATATATATTATTCTCTGCTTCAAATTGGTTATGCTTTGGCCCTCTTTCGAAGTGGGTTATGCTTAGAGTTAGGGTTAGGGCTAAGATTAGGGAACAGGAACAACAAAATATAATATAAATTGTTGTTGAATATGCGGTAATGCGGAAAAGACCCTCTGGCGCTAAACCAATCAGAGAGCGTCTTCGCAAACAAAGGCTACGGGGGGGGGGGAACCACGCAGCGTTTCGCAGCTCCGCGGCGGAAGCCATTTTGAGAGGATGAAAGCGCCTAGGAAGATGCTGAAATCAACGAGAATGCTCCCATTATTTCTGTCCGTTTCACCCTCCGCCTCCTCCTCTCTCTCACCATGGCAGCTCTCAACCGACGGGACGTTAGCGAGGCGGGGTACCAAGCCGTGCTCACTGAGTTAAACAAAAACAAAATGAAATGAGAAAAGAGGAGCATGTCTGTTTTTTTTACTGTCTCTCTCTGTCGAGACACCACCGTGTAACACCGTGAGTTTTTTTTTCCACCACCAGTCTGAAAATCTTGCAGCATCAACCCAACATCCTTGACGAGTGATTGAGTAACTCACTCTTCTTTGTTACCGGAGAGAAAAGGTTTTCCACAAATGGCTTCTGTGAGCCTTGTATCCACAACAACAAGCCCTGTTCTTGACAAAAACATGACAGACTCTGAGCTCGCAGGGGAGCTCGAAAGGTCGAGTAACATTCTTATGCAATTTCATAATTATGTGGGTCTACATATTATGCTTGTGTTTCCGGTATTTTCCTTTCTTTCTTTCTTTAAATCATGAATTATCATAGCAGCAGCAGGAACATTGTTACTACAGTCAGGGCTTCCCCTCACACACGCGCGCGCGCGCGCACACACACACACACAAATATGTTGCATGCGTTTTGGTGCAATAATGGAATATTACGATCGCCGCCTAGATTTTCCCCATCGCCGTATTATTGATCATTCATGATCTTTTATTATTATTATTTTTTATTTATTTTATTTTATTACCATGCACCCCAGAGGAGGCCTCGTCATTGTGTTGTTGTGAAGCGGGATGAATAATTAATACGTATCTTGGCTACATTGTTGCCATGATGATGCCATCTGCAGGAGGGTATGCAAATGGCGTAGTAAGGCCACGCCCATCCTCTCACTTACTCCCCCTCTCGACCACCCCGCGGTACTACTGGTTTGTGCAGGACTGTGTGGGTGGGTGGTGGGTGA
Source organism: Notolepis coatsorum (assembly GCF_963971535.1). NCBI lineage: Eukaryota > Metazoa > Chordata > Actinopteri > Aulopiformes > Paralepididae > Notolepis > Notolepis coatsorum. Next base: position 137,959,298 of record NC_140173.1, read on the forward strand.
TCTGGCTCTTCTTGGCAGTGCCCTAAGTAGGCCTATACGCTTTGACTGTGCGCTTGTGATTATTAGACTACACGTTCCATCATGCCACACTCTGGCCATGGTGTTGTTGACCTTTTTTTATCTGTGCTTGTGATCAGACCGTGTGTGACCCTCCCTACTATCCTATATAGCCCATGACAGTGGAAATTAAGCAGATGATTATTGATTCATATATTTTAAATGCCCAGAAAAAAGAGGGCCTTTGTATCCTTGATGGTCTTGACACGCCCTCTGTATGCCCTCAATGACACTACTGATATCTACTATTGTTATTGGTTCTGCATGTATACAACGCATGCATATATGGCTTATATAGCCTTACTTGCTTTTTTAGTTACTTTAAAAATCTACATGGCCCAGTATTATGTTCGGAGGTGAGAGATCAGTATGGAATTGCCCTGATCATTGGCGATAGACTGGGCAACTTTTTTTTTAGGGCAACAACATCCATGCAAATGTCTCACTTGAATGTGGCAAATATGGTATTTGCCTAGAAAGTTGCCGGGAGTGTGTACTGTAGTACAGTCTTTGGAATTATTCTGGATTTAGGCCAGGGGTTTAGTCCCAAGAGTGTGTGTGTGTGTGTGGAGACGAGAGGAATAGTTACATCCATGTGTTTTGGAACCGATGAATGAACTTGGTTTAGAGATAGAGAGTGGCGGTTACTTATCATGCCTGGATGGCGGGTGGTCGTCATAGACTTGTGCGATTCCCATTGGATAGTGCGTAACTGTCAGAAGTGGAATGGCCCGCGTGCCTCTGGCAGGTTGTGTCTGTGTGAGGTGGATGTGTGTGGTAGAACATGCGCTACATTTTAGTGTTTTAGTTTGTTACCTGTCCCGTGTTACAACATGTAAAGAGGATAATGAAATTAAGTAATTTATCACAGGGTCACACACTATGAAAGGAACTGATTCTACGCGGGCCATCGTTTCTTTGGGCAACGTTTCGAGGGTAACACTTGTGCTGCATGAAATGTGTGGTGATTTATTATGATGAACATGATTTATCTCTACGACGTGGTTCTAAAAAATTACCTCCATTCATTCCCCCCATGTTGCATTTGAAATGCATGCATTGTGGGCATAATCCTAATTTATTTTAAACAACCGCTACTTCATAAAAAGCATGTCATATCATGCATCATTAAACCACTAAGCTTCCACTGACCCATTGCCATTTGCCAGCCAATCAAATCACTTAATGAGCGTCCTCCTCCTCCTCCACCTCCCTCCCCCTCACATGGAAGGTCACATGACCTCACAGCCAGGACACACAGCCCCTATTCATCTGTTAGAGCTCCACTCTAAAACTAGATCTATACACCATTTGAAACATTTGAAAACATTCAGTTGCTAAATTAAATAATACATTTTAAATAGCTGGCTTTATCAGATATTATAAGACAACTGTTTACACTACAGTGATATTTTACAGGATGTAATAATCTCTTTATCTTTTAAATATTGTACAATGAAGCACATTACCCTTTTTTCTTCTCCAAAATTGATTTATAGTGTTTTGGAATTAATTCCTTAATTTGTCTGGGTAGCAAGAACTGTGCTGTACAAAAAGAAAACTCTAGTATTTTACACTCCAGCAAAGACGTTCTGTTTACCAGTTCAAACGTTCATTTTTTTTATTTTTTTTTTATTGGTCTTTTCCCCCTCCATTTTCCTCCGATTTTTCTCCCATCCCAATGTTAGTCGTATGCCAATTCCCAGTCCCTTCCTGGTCGCTGCGCACTTACCCCCCACAGTCAGATCATCTGGGAGAGTGGAGGCTACCACGTGCTTCCTCCGACACACGTCCAGCCAATCACCGCTTCTTTTCACCTGGCAGCGCGGATTCTCATCGAGAGGGCGTAGCGTGTGGGAGGACCACACTATCCCCCTCAAGTCCTATCCGCGCTTAGCAGGCGCCCCGACCGAACTGTAGGAGTCGCTGTTTACAACGACCCGGACCCACCCCGCCAGCTTCTCCCACCCTCTAATACAGCCAATTGTATTAGTGCAGACGGCCAGCCAAGCTGGTGACAACCCCGGAGCTGTGAGCTGGATTCGAACAGGCGAATCCAGCTCACAGCTCCGGGGTTGGTGACGAACGCAATCTCCGCTCGGCCACCTAACCGCTCAAACGTTCATTTTAACGTTTGTGTAATAATCACTTTTGATATAGTTTGATATGCATTGTAAGAACTTTGGCCTTGGAGCCAGATGGTCAAAAGTACACTTACATTAATTTGAAGAGATAATGTAAATACCAACTTCTCATTACAATACAGTTGTAATCTATCTACACATTTCTTTGCTGCTTAATTCAAGGCCATGCTTGTCTCGTGTCTCATCAAGACCTTTAATTGATAACTCATACTGTATCATCTGCCCCCTGTGGCTTCAAACGATGATTTGGTTCTGTACTGTAACTCAATAGACGGTTTGCCAGTAATATTCATTGTGCTTAGTGAGGCCTATTGTGGTTTTGGTGAAACCTTTCATTACAAAAAATGACGTGTCCAACATTTTTGGATACAACATTATCACTTCAAGTATTTCCAAAGTATAAACATTTACATTGTCTAAAATGTAACTGTTTTATAAGCAAAGGTCATAGACATTAGTAGGCGGACAATATAAATGTAGCCTTAAAAGGATAGTTCCGATTTTTGGAACCCTAGCTCTATTTTCTTTTTTTTTATCCACTTTTTCTCCCATTTTTCTATATTTTTCTCCCATCCCAATTTCGTATCATCCAATTCAACCCTCCCCTGTCACGAACGCTGTTTCTTGCCTCCCACAAGCCGGCTGCAATGTGGACTAAGTCATACATAGCACAAGTCCCCTCCGGTACTTGAGGTAACAGCAGTCGCATCTTTTCACCTGCGCAGCTCGATCTCTCAGTGGCGAGGAGTAACGAGTGGGAGGCTCACGCTGCCCCGACACTTCCTGATTCTACTGCGCAGGCGCACCAACCGACCTGTAGGAGTCGCTGTCCACAACGCCCGATCCCCACCCATCAGTTTCCCACCCCCTAATACGGCCAATGTGTATTAGTATGAACGACCAGCTAAACTGAAAGCAATGTGGAGCGCTGGGCTCGAACAGGCGAGCACAGCGTCTCAGTCATTCGTGGCGAGCGCCTTGCCCACTACGCCACGTAGCCGCCCTCCCTAGCTCTATTTTCTAACAATGATGTTGCTGATCAGTAGAGTCCTTTCTCAGCACAATCCACGCTGTTCCTCATACCAGCTCCGGCTAGTTAGCCACAAAACAATGCAAAGTCAATGGGGTCGAACACCTGTCTGTACAAGCTGACTGAAGACACCTGACATTTACTTCACAGAGCACAAAAAGTAGATTTCAGTTGTCTTCAGTCAGCTTGTACAGACAGGAGCTCGACCCCATTGACTTTGCATCGTTTTGTGGCTAACTAGCCGGAGCTGGTATGAGGAACAGCGTGGATTGTCCTGAGAAAGGACTCTACTGATCAGCAACATCATTGTTAGAAAATAGAGCTTAAGGGTTCCAAAAAACAGAACTATCCCATGAAACTGGTGTTGATAACTGCTGCAAGAAACGTTTAGTCCTATTGCCTCTATAGACAAGGATGTATGATGATTCTGTTTGATTCACTTCAAACAAGCAAGAGGAAATGATGGTGATAGCTGATTGTCAATATCATTTGATGAATGGGTTCAGGTCAATGTTCGAGAGCATTGAGATTCAGAATGAAGCCATTCAAATTTGATTGCCTGCCTGAAGCTGATGAAATAATAAACCTTGCCCTGGTATTTACCGCAGCTTTTCAAATGTGTTTTTTAAAGAGAGGACGGCGAATTAGAAGACGGAGAAATAGACGACGAGGGCATCGGAATCGAAGAGGAGAATAAAGACACCAAGGAAGTGAACGAGGACAAGGAGGAGAAGGAGAAGGATAATGAGAAAGAGAAGGACAGAGGAGGCAAAGAGAAGGATGATAAGAGTCACCGGCACTCCAGGAAGAGATACAAGAAGATGAGAGAGAAGAGGAGGTCGAAGAGAAGGAGACGCGACAGGCAGAAGGTGAGAACAGAGCTGCAGTTCAACTTGTTGTTGTTACTAATCGAGTGTGAATGTGAGACCAGAAAGTATCCCATACAGCCTCTACGGTCTTCAACTACGACTGCACACACAACACTCTCTTTAGAGTCTAACTTAAAGTGGCACTATACCTTAAAAAAAAACAATGATGATTTATTTTGCACATAATCTCACACACATCCAAAAACATTTGAGGGCGGCTACGTGGCGTAGTGGGCAAGGCGCTCGCCACGAATGACGGAGACGCTGGGCTTGCCTGTTCGAGCCCAGCGCTCCACATTGCTTTCAGTTTAGCTGGTCGTTCATACTTATACACATTGGCCGTATTAGGGGGTGGGAAACTGATGGGTGGGGATCGGGCGTTGTGGACAGCGACTCCTACAGGTCGGTTGGTGCGCCTGCGCAGTAGAATCAGGAAGTGTCGGGGGCAGCGTGAGGAGCGTTACTCCTCGCCACTGAGAGATCGAGCTGCGCAGGTGAAAAGATGCGACTGCTGTTACCTCAAGTACCGGAGGGGACTTGTGCTATGTATGACTTAGTCCACATTGCAGCCGGTTTGTGGGAGGCAAGAAACAGCGTTCGTGACAGGGGAGGGTTGAATTGGATGATACGAAATTGGGATGGGAGAAAAATATAGAAAATGGGAGAAAAAGTGGATAAAAAAAAAACATTTCTGCAGACATTAATTTATTGAGTAAATGAGTTTGATTATGGCCACTGGTGATGTCATTGCGCCACATTGAATCCTTGTGTTGTGTTAATCACTGCTCAAAGAAATGATACTGTAGCTGTCCCTATAAGAGAAGGTATTGCTATTTTTTCATCTACATAATTTCATTGAGCTGTAATTAACACGACACACGGATTCAATGCCCCCAATGACATCACTGGTGGCCATATTCAAACTCATTAACGCTCAATAACTGTCAAACTAAAGTAATCATGTACAAAATGTGTTTTTGGATGTGTATGATGAGATGTGAAAAATAACTCGGCATTGTCTTTTTGGTGAAGTGCCCATTTTAAAGGGATTGTTCGCCTTTGGAACCCTAGCCCTATTAGCCACTTACTTACCAATGATCTCATGTCTGTACAAGCTGACTGAAGACAACTGAAATCTATTTTGTGTGCTCTGTGAAGTAGATTTTAGTCGTCCTTAGTCAGCTTGTACAGACAGGAAATCAACCCCATTGATGTTGCATTGGTTTGTGGATAAGTAGCTGGACCTAGTATGTGGAACAGCATGGATTGCAGAGAAAGGACTCTACCAATCAGCATCATCATTGGTAATTAAATTGGGCTAAGGTTCCAAAAACCATAACTCTTCCTTTAACACGTTGTGTGCCAGCTGGATATGACGAATTATCGCTTGGATGCCAGCACGTTAATCAATGGGAGGACGAGCACATTTGCAAGCGATTAAACTATATCTTAAATTATGGCTATGGGTCTAATACACCTGTCGCTTATCAATGACTTGCATGCAGTCAACATGTACGAAACGGATTGTTTTTTCATCAGTACATTTCCGTTTTATACCGTTTTGAATACAAGTATAGTTTTGGAGATTTTTAGAAAGAAAAAAAGATTCCGCGATAATAGCCATTTACTGGAATACACAAAACACGTTGTCATTTTCCGACTGATTTATGAATCGTTTTCAAATAAACGCTAGATTATCGAGAGTATTTGTGTTCTTATGCACGATACAAAAGCGGGCTGCAAAATTATTTATTCGTGCCGCGCTCAGCGCCTAACGCCACACACACGTTGTGAACGCTGTGAAAAAAAACTGATTAACCCAAAACTGGTAACATAGAGTCCTTACCTCAGATCAGATGTTCTGCAAAAAGATTAATCCAATTCCTGATCGCCATTCCGAATATCAATCACATTTATTGATCCAACGTTATACTCCGAAACAGATAATCGACGCTGCTTCCAGTCCCCTCAATGAATGCACTAGTATCAGGTTGCATGCCCCAGAAGTAAAATGTGGACCGGAGTTCTTTTTTCTGATGCAAGTCCCATCGACTCCAATCCAATGGTGTGCAATACCACCCGGGAGACGATAGGGGGCGGTATTTGCCCTTTTTGAGCTCAGAGCCATTCCCAATGATAACGTCAGGCTGGATGGATGAAAAATGAATGGATATCGCTAATAAAATAAATAACGAGAACTCGTTATTGGCACACAACGCATGGCGAGTTAGGACGAGAAATCTCGTTGTTGGCAACCAAAGTGTTAAGGTCTTTAGATAGTGAGATTTGAAAACAACAGTTATCTCAAAACCTCCAAATGGACTGCTATGGTTTTTCACTGAAGAGTTCAATGAATATGACTCGCCGAAAATTCATGTTACGTTGAAGCATATTTTTAACCGAGATAAGATAACGTCTCTGTGTTATCTTCTCAGCACCACTCCCCCTCCAGTAGCTCCAGCTCTGACAGCTATGACTCCGACCACGACCGAACGGAAAGGCCCAAGAACAAGAAGGGCCAGGGATCCAACCGTGAGACCGACGGCCAGTCTTCCCAGGTGAGCTTCCCTCACCTCCTGCCACGTTGGGTCCCTGTTGTATTCACTTCAAACCTTTATTTATTCTCGAAAGGACAATTGAGTTCACCCTCACTTTCAATGTCGTCGAGACTTTACAGACATTTCAATGCATACATTTTTACAATATAATAATAATAAATATTATTTATTATTATTATTTATAGCACTTTTCACACATGGACCGCAGTCCAGAGTGCCCCACAGCAATTAGTATAAAATTAAACATAGGCATAAAATCACCACACAATTGACAGAATAAAAAACAATGCATAGATTGCAGACATAGGTATAAAAGACAATAAAAGTAGTGCAACGTAAAACGTGCAGACATAAGAATAGGCATAAAATAAGTACAAAGTACAATGTTGCTCGAAGGCATGTGAACCCCCCCCCCCGGAACAGCCAGTCCCCCCAAACACCCCACACATCAATCCCCATCACATCTCCATCCAAGACATACACCCCGATAAAGCATGTCATGACCGAAGGAAAACACAAACAGCCCGCGCGCCACTCACACCGTCATGCACGGCGAAGGGTATTATAGGCCCTGGTTGTGGTGGCAGAGGTAGACAGAAACTCCTTTGGGACATGCACTGGACTCGTGTTCTTGACCACACATTCATCTGAGGGGCTGTAGTATGTCCGAACGCAAACATGCACAAACTAATTTCTGCACAGAGTTTACTCTCCCAGCTCCCTAGTCCTAAATCTGCATAATTACAACCCCCCGCATGTCCGAAACACAAGCAGATCATTGTCCACAGTATTCACACACCGTGCAACCGGGCCTATCGATGAGACTGCAGCAAAGTTGTATATTTACTTATATTAAATGTGTGCTTCTTCTCAGTGTTTTGCCTGTATGAAGCAATTATTAAGTGGTGATAATTTGTTTAAATAGGTCAGCTTTTGCATAATAATGCTTTGAAATTGGACATTTTTGATTGGTCTAGTCCAGATGATATGCTGGCCACTGTCTGATAGCGATGTGTGTCGGTCGGCTCTTGATTGTGAACGACGGCAGCCGGCTCTTGATTGGGATCCGATGGTAGTTTTCTTTGTAGCACTCTGCTCCATGTTGAGTATGTAAATAAAGCCATATAAATAATAAACATTTGATATAATGTATGTTTTTTTTTACATTAGTAATTCATTTGACACATAATTCAAAATTTCTTTTGGTGGCGGTCAGGTGGCGTAGTGGAGATTGCGTTTGTCACCAACGCCGGAGATGCTGGGTTCGCCTGTTCGAATCCAGCTCCCGGTGTTGTCTCCAGCTTGGCTGGCCGTTCACACTAATACAATTGGCAGTATTAGAGGGTGGGAAAGCTGGCGGGTGGGTCCTGGGCGTTGTGGACAGCGACCCCTACAGTTCGGTCGGGGTGCCTGCTCAGCGAGGGTAGGATCTGGAGAGAGGTAGTGTGACCTTCCACACGTTACACTCTCCCAGTGAGAATCTGCGCGGCCAGGCTGGCTGCCGGCTGGCTGCACATGCGTCGGAGGAAAGCAACAACCAGGAAGGGTGGGATGGGAGAAAAATCGGAAAAAGAAGGAGGACGGAAAAGATAATTATATAAAAAAAAAAAAAAAAAAACATTTCTTTTGGTAATAAATTAATTTAAGCAACAGAAAAATCTTGTGAGCCGAAAGCACCGGCTCTCTGAAAAAGAGTCGGAATTCCCCTCACTACTGTCTGACTGAGGATGGATATGAAAGGCTGTTTGCTTGTCGTGCTCTCGCTCTCTACCTAGGCGACACGCCTCACCTGAACAAAGCTCAGTATTTCCACATGTCTCTGAACACGTCTGCCCTGGAGAATTGCATGCCGTGTGCTACATGTCCAAAAAGGCAACTCCGGACAGTGCCTGCACTCGAGTCCCCCGAGCGCATGTCCTAGAGAGGGGCTCAAGTCTAAAGTAGTCATACTCAGGGGAAATTAAGTGTGTTCAATTCAAACTAAAATCATTGATATATGATTTGATATTAAATGCACACAAAGGAGTTTTCAGAGTTTTGGACCTCTAGCCCTATTTCCTACTTACCAATGATGTTGATGATCAGTCGAGTCCTTCCTCAGCACAATCCATGCTGTTATTATACTTGATGGTGTGATGGTAAGGTGTTAACACGTTAATCTTGATGGATTACAAATAAAAGTTGACCGGGGTCCAGTCGTGATAACTTGTGAAAGAATATATATAATCTTTATGAACTAGAATTATTCTTAAAAGGTATACAACACAACAACTTAGTCTTAGATAAATGTACTGCAGAAATTGCTTTGAAATTTGCTTTGAAATATAGTGGACTATAAAATGGAAATACTGTAAACATCTCCAAACTGTACAAGTACAGTACTTGAATAAAAGTACTTTCCACTGATGTCAGGATCCAGGGTTCGCACAAGGTCCTTGAAGTGCTTAAAGTGCTTGTTTTTTTTTACAAACGAAAGTCAAGGCCTGGAATTCCTTGAAAACAGCCAATTTTTTAACAAGGTGCTTAAAAAGTCATTGAAATTCAAATCAACCATTCGCATTGCATGTTTTGTTCATCCATGATCAAATTGTTCTGAATCAAGAAATCTAAATTTTTTTGTTCTGTTTTAATCAAATCTGACGAGTCGCTGTCTCGCGCCCTCCAACTGCTTTTCCTCATTTCTTCGTGTGTGATGCTCTATAGCTCGCTCTAGCTGACAAGCAGGCCAAGAAGATGCTTAAAAAAAAACAGCATTTAAAAGTGAATTGTATCCTTCGAGTGACATCCTTGAAAATAAAAAAAATAGTGCTTGAAAAAGTACTTAAAAAAGTCCTTGCATTTTGCAATGTCTGTGCTGTGGGAACCCTGAGGATCTTAACGTGTACCGTTGTTCGTGCAGCAGCGTTTCCCGGTGCCACTATCGCCCCCCGCCTCTCGCCAGCAGCACGGAGGACGGGACTCCAGGGGCTCCTCCCACGGCGGCAAGCCCCCCCAGAAGTCCCCGCCGCCGCCGCACAAGAGCAGCGACTTCGACAAGTACAGCGACTACAGCGACGACAAGTACGACTACGACGAAGAGGAGGAGGAAGACTACACCGACGACGTGTCCGAGTATCAGCAGTCGAAGGACTCCTCCTCCGCCGCCCCGGGGCAGGGGGGCAGGGGACGCCACGCCAAGGACCTCGCGAAGAAGTCCACCATGAGGGGGCAGCAGAAACAACAGTGTATGCATTCATACTCCCAGTTCTATTAGTTTGACCTCGTCATCATACGTGACATTTTTTCAGTCAGAGTCCACACTTCACAGGTTACTAATACAATTTTGAATCAATCAGTGATTGATTGATTCAAAATTGTATTAACAGATTGCAGAATGGGTACAATACACAGTACGGCTCAATACACACAATTGTTAAGGGGATGCAGACCAGAGAAAGACTTTCGTCTTGTTTACATCAGGGTCCCCCCATTTTCAATTCATAGTGAATTGTAAGTAAGGGTGCAACTTGCTCCGTGCAATCCATTCTTTGTGGATTCCGCCCCCTTAGAGTGCCAACGAGCACTCTAGGGTCAAGGATAATTGTTGAAACTCAATTCCCATAAACTAAAGTGGCCCGAGAAGAAAAGTAACACTAGAATTCTAAATGTCACAGTATCGCCTTCAGCGGTTATAGGCTATAACCATGTGTATATATATATATATATCCCTTTATCCCAGTCAATTTGAAGTTATATTGATCACGGGTGTGTGTTTTTCCAGTTGGCGGGCAGCGGGGGAGGGGCAGAGGAGGAGGCGGAGCAGGCAGAGGGCGTGGGATTCCAAACAAGAACAACAAGAAGCTAAAGGTCAAGACCTGGGGAGGACGAGGACGCGGCCGAGGGGGAGGAGGAGAGCCAGGAGGAGAGGGCATGAAGCAGGTAACACACCGGAGCACCATAACACTCAACCTTTGGGTCCAACGCCCAATCATTATCTGAGAAACAACTTGTCTTTGTCAGTTTGCATGAAAAGTTTAATATTTATAAAAAAAATTATAAGAAAAAACATGGCTCTCTTGGAATAATTGTGACAAAGGGCTACTGTACTAGGGCTCCAATCTAACCTTTCCACTAGTACCACTGGTGTTACCTTTTAAGAGCATCAGCACAAGATTTAGTAGCACCAGTTAAATTGACATTTAGCACACGTTTGTTTCATTACCCCCCCCCCCCCCCCCCCCCCCCCCATACACACAGACACTTTTTATGTGTTCTATTGAAATGGACTGACGGGACTCTTCAAATGCAGTCAATAAAAATGTATTGGAAGTCTGTCATTAGGAGATGTGGTTAAATTGGCGAGCATTTGCGAGTCAACAGCACAAAGTCGGACTCAGTTGTGTATTAAAATGTGGTTCTAAAGCAAATACAGGTAATTTGCTATAGATATCTATTGAGTTTCGGTGGCATGAATGAGATTTGTATAATTTATTATTATAGAGCTTTCTTTTGTAAAGTAACTTTTGACTATTACTCATGGAAGCCTTAAATCGGTATAAAAAAGTATCTACACTCTGTTCTCTGTTTTATAGCCATAGCTTTTTGTTCACGAAAATGCATCTAATAGACTGTGACATTTATTGTGAAAAATGCATTGTTTTTAGTTGTTGGACTTATCTAAACGATTTTTCCCCCATATCGCCTGCTGACCGTCTAAATTGTCCCCCTAGTCGTAATACTAATTTTGGCACTACTGTGCAAGACAGATTCCCTCCAGGGGCTATACAGGTTTCATTCATCCATTAATTCTGTCTGTTGCACAGAAGTAGCACTGAATGATATCTTCTTTTGAAAAAGAAATGGATATGTTTTAATGCAAAAACGAGGGCATGAGAGAGAGAGAGAGAGAGAGAGAGAGAGAGAGAGAGAGAGAGAACACACTGGCTGACCAGATAGGCATTTCTGTTGACTGTCTCTCGCTCACACACACATCTCCCTCCCGCCGATTAATGAAAAATGTAGGTAATATATATATATATATATATTTTTTAAAGTCATATTTGCAAGTGCGACCTGTTAAAATCTTTAGTTAGCACCATCTCAAAAATGTTCCGCAAAATGCGACTACCGGTATATCTTGCCACTCTGGATCCCTGTCTACATTGAAGACCGTTTTTTTGGCTATAGTGTAAATGTGGCCATCTTTTGTTGTAATTATAAGGAATTGTGTTGAATTTTCATTTTTGTTGTACTTTTTTAACAGCTTTTGACCATAGGTCACCATATTACTAGATATTTAAACAATGGATAAACAATAACATGTCATAACTGTAAATAAACGACACTAATTAAAAAAAAAATAAAAAAATTGTCTCACTGTCTATATTTGGGCTGACCATGCTCTTTAACATATATTATATATAATAGTAATGTGAATAGGGCAAAATACCTAAATATTCTGCTCCTTTGGTGTTCATAGGAAGGGAAGAACTCTTCCGGTTTTCAGAAGAAACGTCCGATCATGAGCAAGGAGTTCATCAATCAGCACACGGTCGAACACAACGGTCGATACATCTGCAAATATTTCCTCGAAGGTCGATGCATCAAGGTAGGTCAGCTCCAACGCAGCTCGGTACAAGCTGTGCGTGATTATTACACTTAAATAGTACAGTGTTTTTCTTTCTTATACTCTACCTAAAGAGTTGACTGATCAATGTTTAACTTGGGTCTCTTTCTCTACGCAGGGAGAACAGTGTAAGTTTGAACATGAGCTGGTTGTTCCTGATAAGAAGAAGGAACTCTGCAAGTTCTACCTCCAAGGATACTGCAGTAAAGGAGACAACTGCATTTACATGCACAATATCCTTCAGCGCTTACGATCGAGTCTCAAGTTAGCATCGCCAAAGAATGCACCTTGGAATTCAGCCATAAACAATGCAGATGGTTATCATGCATTATTATGTAAATGGCATTTTATATATTATCTTAAAGGAACACGCCAACATCTTGGGAAATGTCTCTCCAGAGAGTGCCAAGAAGATGGATACCAGTTTCCTCTCTGTCCGTTCAGTAGAAAGCTATCTGGCTGCACGTTAGCCTAGCTTAGCACAATGAATGGAAGCGAACATGGCCGGTTAGCCTTCGGGAGAGAGAGGTGTTAGTTGGACAATGCCTAGGCTAACCGGCCATGTCTGCTTCCATTCATTGTGCTAAGCTAGGCTAACGTACAGCCAGATAGCTTTCTACTGAACGCACAGAGAGGAAACTGGTATCTATCTTCTTGTCTCTCTCTGGAGAAGACAATAAGCTATGTTGCCGTGTTCCTTTAAGTTAAGAGTAGTGATTTGTCGTTTTAAATTCAATATCCCCATCATATCCTAGAGTTCCTTAACCTGTGATTGCACATGAATATCCCTGCAAGTTCTTTCATACGGGAGCGAAGTGTTACCAGGGAGATAACTGCAAGTTCTCCCACGAGGCTTTGAATGACGTAACCAAAGACTTGCTTGATAAGGTAAGACGGAAGAGTATCAGAGTATTAGATTTGACTTTAAACACCTTTATACACACAGATACGCAGCTCCAAGATAAATAGGGATGCATCAATACTAGGGCTGCAACGATTAGTCTACATAATCGACGACGTCGATCATGAAAACTCGTCGACGCAGAATTTTTAATTTTTTTGTAATTTTTTATTTTTTTTTTGCACTACCTATCTTTGTGAAAGTGGCTTCTCAGCTCTGGTCCAGCTGAAGACAAAGCAGAGGAACAGATTGGACATTGAGCATGACCTCAGAGTTGCTTTGTCTACCATCACCCCAGACTTTGAGACTCTTGTCAGGAGCAAACAACATCCCCAGTTATCCCATTAGTTCCCTGGGATGTTAAGCTAAGAAGTCTGCTAAGAAGGATATATTATTTATTATTATTTTATTTCATTGGGTTTTTACTTAGCCCTAGTTGCACTTTTGTTGCAACCCCAGTTATCCCATTAGTTCCCCCAAACTTAGTGTCGGTCTGTTATGTTAAGCTAAGAAGTCTGCTAAGAGCCCGGAAAAGGAGCCGCGCCCACAGGAAGCAGAGATGGAGGGTGTGACAGAAATAATCGTTAGATTAGTCGACTAATCGAAAAAATAATCGACAGATTAGTCGACTACCAAAATAATCGTTAGTTGCAGCCCTAATCAATACCGATACTGTTGTTGGATACCAGGCTAAAATATGGAATTGGACAGTTTCCCCTGTAGCTATAATACCATTTCAAACAGAAACATTCTAAATTGGCCCAAGTTTATTTCCTGTTGCAGTCAATACCACCGCAATTCCGCTGTGTGAAGGTCTATACTAAAGATCTCGGAATCTAAAAGTTGGAATCCGTATTGGCTTGGAAAAAAGTGGTATCATCTGCGTATTCCTTTAATGAATCGCTGTTCTACCCCCTCTCTCTAGATCATAAACACAGAGGAGGAGAATGCCCATGAGGACGAGATGGAGCTGGAGGACCTGAGGAAACAGGGCATCGCCCCGCTGCCCAAGCCCCCACCAGGGGTGGGGTTGCTGCCTACGCCCGGCCACAGCAGCCCTCAGGACGGCGCGTCGGGCCCAGGGAGTAAGAAGATCCCCTCTCTGTTTGAAATCAAGGTTCAGCCGACGGTGGACCTGGTGCAAAAGATTGGCTTCAGGTGGAGTAACTGGGAAAACGTCTTATGGTCAAAAACTGTTATCCGTTTATTGGACGTTTTGCCCGGGGCTGTCAGAAAGTGATATTCATCTGCCAATGTTTGTCACTATAGCGGCCTATTACTAGAGTGGTACAGACTGGGCTTGTTGCATGTCTCTCGAAGTTATAGACAGTCTTCTATTGGTGTTCCTTATTCTACAAACTGAATACATTTCTTGCCTGAAAAAAAACGCTGCAATGTCAATTTTTGTTTACATTGGTTTTTTTGTAAAATATTCGGGGTGGAAGAAGTTCATCCACTGATTTGATTGACAGGTAGTTAGTGGGTTAGATTCAGAGGGAGAAGTATCGACCAATCAAGTCGCATGGGCGTGCTTATACACCCTCAGCACACTCTTACATGGGCAGGAATTATGTTCTGTGTCACCCCCATGCTTATGAGTGCGTCCTTGTTCACATGCTGGAAAAACCTGTTTTTATCTACTGTGCTCACTAGTACCACTTAGTGGTCGAAAGTTGAATAGCATAACTAGCAGGTAGTAAATGACACACACACACACACCACACCAGCGCCTCGTGATTCTCGTAGAATAGATCATATAATTATCAATGCTAGTGTTCGCATAGTAGGGTTGTTTCAACTCCATATTATCTGATTGTGTGACATGTTTTTTTTCCCTCAGTGGGTCCAACTTCTCCCCCGGAAACCAGTTCCAGGGTGACAGCCCCAACCAGTTCAGCGGAGGCCCAGAGGACACGCAGGGTGGGACCGTGGTGCCTTCGGGCCCCAGCGCTCCTCCTGCGCCGCCCTCCGGCTCACCGGGTCTTATGGGCCCTATGGGTCCCCCGCCCCCCATGCCTCAGAGCCCCCCAGGACAACTGCCACCACCACACAGGTTTCCCATGCAGCCGCCCCCTCCCATCGGACCACCGCCGCCGTTCCGACCGAACATGAATCCTCCTCCGATGAACATGCAGAGGCCTCCGTTCCCTCCCATGCCCGATCTACAGATGCTCCAGAGCCTCTTCCCCTTCCCGGCGCTGAGTCAGAATCCTGTGGACTTCTTCGCCAATTTCCTCAGAACCCAGGCCATGGGTCAAGGAGGTTGGTGGTGATCACGTTACTGTAGCTTGTGGACTAAAAGGTCAAGCACATACACACTAGGGATCAAATGCCTTGCTCAAGGGCACCTAAACAGCAGGGAAGGGAGAGCAACACTCTTATAGTATACAACCTCTTGGCTACCACCACCACCCCCAATTATTGACACAGCTGTTTAGAATGTGTTAAAATGGTCAATAAGTCATCCGTCATCTGTTTTTCTACCTCCATCTTGTGTCCGTATCCTAGCAGTAGACCCCAGTCTGGCCTTCATGCAGAATCTCCAGCAGCAGATGGGAGCAGAGTCCCAGATGCAGTCTCTACCACCGGAAGTACAGAAGGCCCTCTTCCTGCACATCACCCAGCAGCAGCAGCAGCAGCAGCAGCCACAGCAGCAAGGAAGTGATCCACAGATAGCAGAGGACCAGGGAGACAAGGGCACTAACAGAGGTGACCAGATTAGTGATGAGTTGATACGATACATTAACGATCTAGGTGGGCTGATTGCTGATATCTGAATATCATCAAGTTATGAAACGTTTGGCTGACAAAATAACTACTCACAAAGCTCATTATTACACATAACATTTCTTTTTAAAATGGACATTTATATAGCGCTTTTATCCAAAGTGCTTTACAATTTGTTCCTCACATTTTTACCCATTCATTCACACACACATTCACAAACCACGGCACATTCACACACCAACCAAGGTGCCAACCTGCTCATCGGAAGCAATTAGGTGTTAAGTGTCTTGCTCAAGGACACTCCGCATTACCAGACGACTGCTCTACCTCCTGAGTCATTGCCGCCCGATATATATATATACAAAGAAGGGGGGGAAAAAAGATATATATATATATTAAAAATAATAAAACTAATAAAATATATATATATATACTATTTTTATATATTTCTTTGTCAACAAGATAAGCTTCTTAACAGGTTCAGCGCCAGAGGTCGCTGTGGGCGTATGGCCGTGTGTGCCAGCGCTTTGTTCAATGGGGATACATGCCGGTGTTTGCAGTGCTAAAACTATATTAAATATTATAGCTATGGATCTAATAACATAGTCGATTGTCATTGAGTTTCTTCCGGTCAAGATGCAAGAAAAACAGATAATTTTTCAGATAATCATTTCAAATGGAGTGCAATAGCAGCCGCAAGGCGTTAGGCGGCGGTATTGGATGTTTGCGATATCGGACCCATTCCCAATGATAACATCAGGCTGGATGGATGAATTATGAAGGGAAATATCAAATAAAAGAAATAACGATGAAAACCCGACTTTTCTTGGGCAGGGCTGTACGCTAAGCTTTTTCACTAGGGGCAAAACATTTTTTTTAGGGGCACATTTTTTAATAACAATTTTACCATTATTTATATCGATTGTTTTTGATATATAAATATATATATTATATAATCATACTTGTAGTTGTATTATCTGCGAGACATCGCCACCACGCAACAAGTCAAAATGCTCGCTATATGCAACCAGCTCCACTGTCTGTGTGTACTCGAGTAGCCTCCAGCTACGGCCAGGATTCTCCGGCGCTGCAGCTGGACCCTATTGACTATATTCAGCGTGCCCTCAGCTCGAATACGCATCGACTCAGTGTTATAAGACATTGATATCAGGAGCTATCTGTAGCTATTTAGTTTAATGGGACGCTTCGTTTTGAACAGTGAGCTAACGCGAGCTATCATGCACTACTAGACTTGCTGGAGCATTTGTTGATATCAGTAGCTAGCCGGCTGGCAGGCTCACCAAGGTCCCAGTGTCCCACTAGAGACTAGTGTTTACAACAGCCACGGGTGCGGGAGGGAGGAGGAGCAGCAGACGCTGCAGCTCTCTCCGTGTGTCTTGAGTTCAGTTCAGTTCGGCTCACTATAGGAGGTCGAACACGTCGAAAATATGAAGCAATACTAACTTTACTTTTCTTCATAGCTAAATCAGACAGTCAGCCAGTCTATCAGAGTGAGTGCTCAGTCGATTGTTCCCGCTGATCATACCTGCTGAGTGCTCACTGCTCAGCTCGCGTGAGTGACGTCATCGCGTCATCACACGCCTTGGATAATTTAGGAGTGAAATGCGAATGCAAGGCTTGAAAGCACTACTCGCAAGCCCGCCCCCAGATAATATTTACCAATCGCAACGGCCAATTAAAGGGGCAATTCGCGATCATCTCGTCGCAGTGTACAGCCCTGTTGGGTTTGGTGCCCAACGTTCGGCGAGTTAACCCGACTTATGACGGGTGTGAGAGAATGAAACTCATCATCTCCTACCACCAACATGAAGACAAAAGACGTCCCCACCCTCCTTTGTGTCCAAAGACCCCTCGCCACTCACCTGTCCTGTCCAGCCACCCCTTCACCACCTCAAGCCCCCCTCTGAGACAGAACAGACCCCACACACTCACCATTCCAGACAAACCACCCCGAAATACATTACCCCCCCCCCCCCCCCCCCCTCATTGTATCCAAAGACCTCACCTCTCCTGTCCAACCAACCCAAGCCCCCCCTCCCAGAGCAGAACAAACCACACTAACTCACCATTCCAGACAAACCCCCCCGAAACACATCACCCCCCTCCATGGACCCGAACCCCCCCCCATGGAACAGACCAATCACCCACCTTTCCAGTTCGACCACTGACAATGGACACACCTATTGCCCCTCCTGTATAGATTGTATATAATGTGACCACGATGGTTGATCCAGAGCTCAGTTGGGGGACACTCGGCCAGTGTGCTCTCGGAGTCATCCCGCTGTAACTCCTTGATTCTCCTGAACCTGCTTTGGTATTAAACCCATGTTTGTTCAAGCCTACCTGACTGTCTACATTTGATTACTCCGGGAACAATTCTCCCACACGGGTCTGGCGTCCAATGTGTTTAAGATGAGATTTTTAGGGTAGACAGTTTTGCAACTGGAATCCTTTCATTTAATTTACCTATGAATGTCCCATGCAGTTGCAGAGCTTACATAATAAAGCTCAAAAGATAAAAAGATGTATCCGTGCGAAACAAAAGGTAACCCTTATTTCTCAATCGATCAAATGATCAATACATTCCTGAAACGTGTCCTACATTTTATAGTTATAGATATCCTAATGATATCCGATATGTGAGGGAAAAGGATGAAGAATTGACACGTGCTGATTATTTTGCTAGAGTGGGACAGATACAGTATATTTAATGCATACGATGAACCTTTTTACAGACCAAACGACAAACTGGTACTCGAGTGACGAGGAGGACGGGAGCTGCATGTCGTCGATCCTCAAATCTCTGAAGAAGCAGAGTGAGATGCACCGGGGCCAGCAGCAGCAGCGGCCCAAGCCCCCCCAGCCCGCCTCCTCAGCCCCGGCCCTGGGCGACCCGCGGCTCCTGAAGGAGAGGGCGCCGCCCAGCGATCCACGAGTGAAGACGCCGGACCCGCGCCATCGGCCCCCGGACGTGATGAAGAAGGAGCGCGACGGGGGAGCGTCTGCCGACCCGCGGCTAGCCAGGGACCCCAGGAAAGTGAGACCCATGGAGCCAAACTCCTACCGCCAGCACGCGGTCTCTCGCAAACGCCGTAGCGGAGAGGAGGACGAGGAAGGAGAGAGGGCGTCGTTGAGGGACCGGGCGGCTGTCATCCCGTCGGACGCCAGTCCCGGCGCGGTGCTGCGAGACCCCCGCTGCCAGCTGAAGCAGTCCAGCCACATCCGGGTGGACGTCGTCCTCCAGCGTCCGGCCTTCGCCCAGGCGGTCGTCTGGGCCATAGAGGACCTCATCCCTCTCTTGGAGCCCAAACAGGAACACGCCATCAATCTGCCGCTCCCGCCCCTCGTGGCGGACGCTTTGATGAACCGCCTGAGAGAAGCCGACCACCACCCCCCCGTCGCCAGCCCTCCTCCACACATTGATCACAGGCTGGTGGCCGCTCGCCTGAAGGAGGGGGTCGTGGGTCGAATGCCTCCCAGGACTCGGGAGCCCAGATCTTCCACGGAGAGACCTCCTCTTAACCCACGGCTGCAGCATAAGACTCTGGATCCCAGGATCAAACGCTCGACGAGTCTGGACTCCAAGCCTGGGGTGGTGGCAGGGGTTAAAGAGGCCTCCGGGGGGGGGGCCGCTGCCTCTGCGGACCCCCGGCTGCAGAGAGCCAGTTCTCGGCCCTCTGCCCACGTGGCCCCCCCGGCCAAGCCTGAACCTGAGAAGCTGCCCCCGTATGCCCCTTGCCTCTCCTCTTCTGGCGGAGGCCTGGAGAGCCCCACCGCACTATTGGGGGGCATCAGTCTGTACGATCCCCGGACCCAGGCAGAGCAGGCTCACAAGGAACAGACGGACCCCCCCCCTACTAAAAAGGCAGGGATTCTGAAACAACCCGCCAAGAAAGACAATGCGGCGCCGCTGTCCTCACTTTCGCCGACTCGACGGAGAGGCTCGGCGGAAGAAGCGAAGGTTGTTGTCGAGGGTGCGTCCGGCGACGGCTCCTCCTCCACCCGTCAGGCTCCTCCCCCCCCCACCACCGGCGCCGACGCCGTGTCTCCCATCTCGCCGGTTACACCGACCGCGGTGCACAACCTGCCGCCACTGGCCGGACTCATCCGACCGCAATACGCTGATCCCAGGCAGGCCAAGCAGGGGGGACAGGGCTCAGGGGGGCCACAGGAGGAGGCCGAGGAGAAGAAGAAGAAAGAGAAGGAGGAGCCCATGGCGGGGGAGGAGCCAAAGCGGGAGGGGGAGGAGCCAAAGCAGGAGGCCGAGGAGGAGGTGGACGATAGGACTCTAAAGGACGTGTTCAAGACCTTCGATCCCACCGCCTCTCCGTTCTGCCAGTAAAGACTCACATGTGGAGACAAAAAGGACACATTGTATATGAATGAGACGAGTCAATGAATCATTACTGAGCTTAAATGTATTTATTTCGACTGTACATAAAATGATCCTTGATAGAATTACATGCTCCTTAATGTACATTGATAGGAGATACTGGAGTGTTCATCCAGCACGCTGCATTTTTTGTAACATGGAATACTTTTTTCAGTTTGATAGTATGGACATGTTGGATATGTATGCACTGAGTCAATGTATATAATCCTCAAGTATAATGATGTTGTTATTGCAGAAATACAATGTTTCGTCACTTAAAGTATCCCTTTAAATGACGAAACGCCACAAATAAATCAATTTAACGGTTAAATGCACGCTATCGCTGTTGCAATTTGCTATTGGCTGATCTTGGCGTCAGGTGATGTAGGTACCTGTGAATTAGAGATGTGTGATGATGACATCATCTGGTACCATTTCATTATGAATTGAAAATGGGGGACCCTGATGTAAACAAGACGAAAGTCTTTCTCTGGTCTGCATCCCCTTAACAATTGTGTGTATTGAGCCGTACTGTATTGTACCCATTCTGCAATCTGTTAATACAGATTTCAATCAATTAATCAATCAAACCAAGATCAGCCAATAGCAAATTGCAATAGCACGCATTTAGCCATTAGATGGCAGTGTTCAATGGATTTGATTTGTGGTGTTTTGTAAGGGATACTTTGACTTTTAAAAATGTTTGCTGCTGATTTTTCTCCACCAGCATTTGAATGAAAAGTATACTTCTTCAGTTTTAGTATGAAAATAGTATGATGGCATTGTTGCATTTCTCATTGAATCCATGGGGCTCAACTACTGTAGTTGTAAGCTAAACATTGCCAGTGCCCTTTGGTTTTAATGAGTACTAACACCGCTAACACGCCATTTAAAAGAAATGTAAATGTATTAATTAAATCCACCAATGTGACAAGTGTTTGGTGAAGACAGATACGCAAATAAAATTCTAAATGTCAAAAGTATTCCTTTAACCTCTTGGCATACTTCTGCAAATGTACAGTATATTGGAAAGGTTATCAAAGGAGCTGGTAGCATCTTTCGTGGCTACAGATGTTATTTACTCTGGGGTTACTTCCATGTATTATTTATTTTCTAGGAGACCCTTTACGTGACACGCAGGGACATACTGTACAGTAGTAGATGTGTGTGGCCTGCAAGAACTCTTAAAGGTAGAATCTGTGACGCCGTCGGACAACAAACCTCTAGGCAAAAGAGCCTTGCTTGTTATTGCACTTTGTTGGCCATTTATTTTAGTTTTGGTCTGATGTGTGGGTTGGAGTTGAGTGGGGATAGGGGAGCGGTTGCTATTGTTGACCACACCTCAGGCGGCTATACCAAGAGAGGTCTCGAGAAATTCACACCAAATAAAGAAGAAGAGGAAAAAAAAGGGCAGCACCAAGATGAGTTAGTTTCCCCTAGAGGTCACTGTTTGACGGCATTACAGATTCACCTTTAAACAAACCTACTATCTCAGTGTATTTCCCATCAACATTTTGTATTTGAATATTTATTTAACAACACTTTTTATGTTGTATATAGACTTTTATTTTCACTTTAGTGATGATGAGCAATATCTCTGTGGGTTAAAGCAGATTTTCACCTTGCTAAAATAAGCTACATTTTTTAAAGTTTCAACACAGCAGTCGGCATTTGACATTATTAGCCTACTTGCCACAGAATTCTGTAGACACTACTAGTGTATATCAGCTAATGTCGGCTACTAAATGTTATAGCTAAGAGTAGCTACTGTTTTGTTTAACACTAGCTAGCTTTAGCTGTAACATTTGGTTGCTGACATACGGTAGCAAATGTTAGCATTGATGCTAGCCAACAGCAAACGTGGACGTTAGGTGCTTTGTGGGGTAGACAATGAGGAGTGAATTGCATTAAACATCTTTTAATGCAATTGACCATTTAAATAAATTGGAAAATATGACACAATCTGTTCTCAAATTGAAAGCAAGTGTATTAATCTACATCTCTACGGTTGCATAGGGTAACTGTATCAGCGGTCGATGGTGGTATGTAGGCCTATGTATGCTAAAAAGTGACAATGTTAAGTGAAATATTGCACAGATATTTTAATTTCCTCGTGTATAAGTCCTATATCGATGTGGTGCTACGATTGTTTAAGGGGAGACTATTTTTTGTGTGATCCTGATTCACTTTTTAAACGCTTATTTTCTATCAGCATAGTGGGCTCTTGGAATGGTATTGTAATGTTTTATCGCTTTTTTTTGTCTGTATGTTCTTGTTACTGTTGACACATACCGTCTATGAACTCTAGAACACTAATATGTTCATCACATTTCAATGCCTTTATTATCTGTGTCTTAAATAAAAAGAGAGAAGAGGAACAAACTGTTTCACTTAGGAGTTTGTGGAATAATCTCTTCGTCTTAATGTGTCTTAAAGGGGCACTTCACCAAAAAACTGCTGATTTATTTTGCACGTAATCTCACACACATACAAAAATTAAACAGTTTTGCACACATGTATTTAATTTGACAGTTATTGAGAGTAAGTTAGTTTGAATATGGCCACCAGTTATTGTGTTAATAATTACAGCTCAGTAATACAGCTCAGTCTGAAATGCCTCTTTCAATGTGCAGTCATCTCAACTGTGACAAAAAGGGCCTCCATCAGCCTGTATACAGACAGGACCTCAAGATGTGGAGAATAAGTGTTTTTGTCACAGAGAAAGTGATCACGTATAACAATGTCTTATAAATGGCCTTTTCCAGTGTTTAGCATTGTTTTATAGCAATTGGGGGTTAGTATCAATGGGTCTGTGTCTCTAATTACCATATTGGCGCATTTGCTCTAATTCAGTTGAGACAATCTCCACCAGTGAATTAGGTCATTCTGATTTGCCTGTTTTGCTCACGTGAATAAGGCACTGATCTGCATAACTAACGGCCCCTCTATGGTTGTCGCGCAACCATGCGAGTGGAAATACCTGCACTTCCTCAAGCGGGTGCCGACAGAGAGAGGCAGATAACGAGAGAGGGAGAGAGATAAAGAGGGAGAGATAAAGAGGGAGAGAGATAAAGAGGGGGGGAGATAGAGAGGGACAGGAGCTTCTGTCGGGGAAACAAACAAACACGCATTTACACACACACAACCTGACCGGCGCCGGGGAAACACAAACACACGCATTTTACACACAACCTGACCGCCGCGTGTGGAGGGTCTTCTCCCTGGTAGAGAGAGAGAGAGAGAGGGACCGTGCGCAGGAGTGTGTAAATGTGTGTGCGCGCGGGGCTGGTGTGGGGCTTCTCCCTGGGATATCACTGTCAAAATATCTTTGACTCCCACGCGCGCGCCCATATTCCGATCCGTGCAATAATATTCACAGCGGTATATATTGTCATTTGAAACAAGTTACCAATGCATTGTCCCGTGGGATTATGCCCCCTGCGGCGAAATTAATTAGTATCCCCCTCAATCTCTCCATATCTCTCTCTGTGCCAGTCGCAGACTGCGGGCGACTGTCACTCAAAGCGCTTATGGGCGGAGCGCAGCACAAACAGCTTGGAATCTTGAAGTCGAATTTTTTTTGCTTTTGAGTAATTGATTAAAAATATAAAACAATGAATTTGAAAAAAACTTTACAGATGTGTTCCATATAGACTCACAGGAATTGTGTAAAGTTGCCCAAATAGTGAAAGGAATAGCAATGCATGTCCCCTTTAAAGCTCCCACATTTTTCTTTTTAACAATTGTATACAATGTCCTTGGATCTGTTTATTCAGCCTGAATCAAATTCTATTAATTTTGCATCACCTACATCCTTCCCTTGTATTGAATGGGCCAATGTTGTTGGGTGTAGCGCGAAAACACAGCTTGTTTTAAGTTTGTAAAGCTTGTTAATAATCTAAATACTTTTTTTTTTGATTAGCCTAAATAACACTTCAGAGCTGCCAAACCCATACCAGGCCTATAGGCAAACATTGATTGATTGATTGATTGATTGATTGAAAAGTTTATTAACAGATTGCAGAATGGATACAGTACAGTACAGCTCAATACATACAATTGTTAAGGGGATGCAGACCAGAGAAAGACTTTCGTCTTGTTTACATCAGGGTCCCCCATAATGAGACCACAGGTGTATCTGGTTGTTTCTGCACCGCTACTTGAAGCCTTCTTGGACATGGATAGGAGGGGCGAGGCTGGGTGCTACTGGGTGTGCGGAGGTCTTTCTCAGACCCAGGTCGTCGGTCTCCAGGTTGGAGTTCTGCTGGGCTCTGTGGATCTGGAGGTTCCTCCTCCACTGGAAGCACAGGGCTGCTGCCTCGGCTCCGTCTGAGTTGGGCTCCGGCTGCGTCAGGCCCTGGCAGGTAGGTGGCAACGGTTAGGGTATAGAACCACGGTATTTTTATGATCATATAGTTTACATATAAGAGAAGAACATGACCATACAAGCTACGTCACGTCAGGCCATCTACTGGCACCTAAACCCAGGACAAATCTACAAAAATATTCTGTGATTTACAGAGCCATCATGGAATGGAACTCATTGCCAAGTTACTTTGCTGACATATAATCCAAAACCACTTTCAAGAAATGTTTTAAATACCATCTACTAACAAGCTAACTGAAATCCTGAATTGAACTGAATCCTTATGGCATAGCGGTGATTCGGTGAAAACCAATTGACTGTTAATTGTATTTATGTTGAGTGCTGCTCAGGAAGCACTATTTATTTGATTTTAATTTTTTGATTTTAATACTTTATATACGAATAAGTATCTTGTACAATGTCATCCTTGTTGTAAGTGCAGCTGGACCCCAGGAAGAATAGCTTTTGTCAAGTGCAAAAGCTAATGGGGATCCTAAATAAACATAACATAAAACACATAAAAACATTCCACAGAATCGCAAACAGATAGACGGAGCACTAAGTCCATTCACAGTCCCATTAGTTCACAAATTGGTAATTGGGTAGTTATGGGTCGTTATGGGTTATGGACAGTCGTCTAGATACTTTTAGTTGACTAGACGTTTTTAATGGTTTTCAAGTCGTATGTTATTCCTTGAAAATTATACGCACCTCTCTGACAACAACGTTCAAATAATGTCTTTGGTGATTTCTAGATGCAAAGAGGACATTTTACAGTATTTCATTAATTTGAATAATAATTTAATCCGTTTTTACAGATTTTTTTTTATTACAGTCGACTAAACCTTTTTTTTTTTAGTAAGGGACAGCCCTTATGAGTGCCCTTTGGGTTGCAGGCAGAAGAGCCATGAAATGACAGAATTGTAAGCTCTGTTGTGCTACTACAGTGCTACATTGAGCATTACCACTGAGTTTGCCCCCCCTGTTGCGTTGCAGACAGTACCTTGATGCAAGCAGTCTCTGCGGCGCGGACACCCAGCAGAACTGTCTGGAGTAGGTTCTGCGCGTTCTTCACCAAGATCTCATCGGATGACTTACAACCCGGGGTCACAGAGTTCACACTAAAACATGACAGACAGAAATCGTACTTTCAACTTATCTACGTGCTTGGTGTTTGTGATAAATGAAGTATATCGTTGTTCCTACATATATCATTACAACATCTGGTCTATGTGCCATACTCTGACCTGGAGATGATGGTGAGTTGGTTGGTGACTGTGAGCATCTGCTCAACGATGAGGGAGAGCTCCACCGTACACTGTTTGTCCAGGCAGTGGTTAGCAATGACTCTGACAAACTGGGTGACTGACTGGCAGTTTGAGATCACATCTTTGGCGGCGTGGACAAATGCTTCTTTATTCTGAAATTGGGAGAAATGGCCATATTTAGAGTTGAGCTGACTTAAAATGACAAGTTAACATTCGCTGCAACGAACACTCAAGTACAAGAAGGCGGCACAGGTCCTGAAGTAATGACATCTCATGGTTATGGGGAGGTGGGTCACAAGTTCAATGACCATTTGGTAAGATTCTTATATCTCTGCCAGGCGGCCGCCTGGAGAGAATCATACATTTGGTTGCATGTGTATGTATTGATTGATTGATTGAAAACTTTATTAACAGATTGCAGAATGGGTACAATACAATACAGCTCAATACACCCAATTGTTAAGGGGATGCAGACCAGAGAAAGACTTTCGTCTTGTTTACATCAGGGTCCCCCATTTTCATCTGTCTGTATCTGTCTGTACGCAGCTAATCTCACATACTAGTACTGGGCCGATCAGTCTAATATTTGTTGTGCACAGTTATGACTGGATGATCAAGGACTTCTTGTGGTTGTGGTGAGTCAAAACCTTTAAAAAAAAAAAAAAAAAAAAAAAAAGCTACTGGGGTAGTTTACCAGGTGCACCCATTTGGCATTACTTTTTATCTCCACCAGGCGGCAGCATAATACAAGTTATTGAGATAATTGAATGTTCATAAACTGCAGTGGATTGTAATACAGGCAGAGACTCTTTGGTACACAGACACAAGGCCATGTACATTGACATGGATGTTATGCCACATGCCAGAGTAAGAACCGTGCTCTGAACCGGAGGCAAGTCAACCAAAGGAGAAATTAATTTGTGAGAAGTCCACCGTGGATTACTGCTAGAGTTATGCCTGTCAAGCTAGCTAATGGGACGTTGCCACTTGCCAGGTGGGCTATTCATAACTAGTTTGATCTGGATATGTCCTCTATTCATATTCACAGCTTGCTTTTGGTCCTGTTGACGGGAATAATGATGGACATCAAATGTCTGCTAACTACAAAGTCTCAGGAAGAACTCATCTGTGTGCCATAATCTGTTAATTGTGTTAGTAGTTAGGCCTATTTGCTTTTTTTTGGATGATGTGGACTACTGGACTTCCTTTTAGCTGGTTATAGGGTAGAGAATGAATGTGTATGAGAGAGAAAGAGAGGGAGGGAAAGAGTAGAGAGACCATGTGCAACTGGTAATCAGATGCTAATCTTTCATGGCTTTAGGTAGAAGTAAAAATTCCAGTCGACAAAAACACTAGCTGATGCATTATCTGGCTATATTAGGACATAATTAGTGGACAGGGGAAACTGAATAAATTATTACTCTTCTAGTTTTTCTTTATTGTACTATACAGTATATATATGTAACGGTTGTGACAACGTCACCTCAAACTTCGATGCCCCGAGTGGGAGTCGAACCCCGGTCTCCCACACCGTGGGCAGCAACACAGACCGCTATACCAAGAGGTGAATTCACTTCTAAGTAACGGGTCTATGCGTCTTTTGAGGATGTGAGGCGTGTATACCAAACCAAGCCGCATTTCTCGGAGACGCTCTCTGATTGGCACTGACTGACGCTCTCTGATTGGCACTGACTGACGCTCTCTGATTGGCCACTGACGCGTTTGCCCAATCCGTGACGAGCTGTGTGTTTGCCCATTTCCACGTCAAACAGCCTGCAAACTACCTGGCGTTCTATCGCCATGCTCTAAGACAAACTCTAACCTTAACCAACTTCGAAAGAGTGCCTAAGCTTAACCGTCGAAAGAACTTGCCGTCACGCTCTAAGACAAACTCTAACCTTAACCAACTTCGAAGAGTGCCTAAGCTTAACCAGTGTAGAAACAGGCGTCGGCCAATCAGAGAGCGTCTCCGAGAAATGCGGCTTGGTTTGGTATTCACGCGGATGTGAGAGTGAGTTTAACCCATAGCACCGCTACTCACCCCAGCCCTTCTTGACTGCGCTTCACGATACCATCCGCTACATATATATATATTATATATATATATATAATATATACACACTTTCCCTTATACAGTACATCACCGGTATTGGGCCTTTCTTCCGCAGGTATTGAGTCATGTAGTATATCTTGTCGGCCATCTTCCTGGTCACCTGGACAATACGGTTGTCCTTTGGATCCCAACTGTCAAATTCTTGCTTGAGAAATAGAGAGGTGTTGGCGAGGGAGGAAGCCGCTCTCACAGGAGACACAGCACCGTCCTGCAAAGAAACATCATGCTTAGTGTTCAGATACAGTTAAAGCAATGTCAAGACATAAAACAGTTTAAAATAAAATACAGTCAAATGGTTTTACAGAGGTACAGAGATCATGAAGAAGGGGTTTGATAACTGGCAGTATGTATGTGTATGTATGTATATATAAATGTATATGTGTACATATGTAGGTATATAGTTGTATAAAAAATGGCTAGAGGAACTTTACACGGTAACATACAGTTTGGCAAATATTAATAAGGTATTATTAAAATGTTTTATTGTTAACTAAGTTCATTTTTCAATATAAGTCTAGTAATGTATGAATTAGTAAATACAATATAGTATGTTCTGAATGATGAGTAAATAGGGGTGGGATTAAATAAGTGTATGCTTCTTCCCACTCCTTTTCAAATATGTAAATTATAAAAAAAAAAAAAATTATATACATTTATTATTTGAACGGCTTAAGGCTATATATGTACTTGATGTTTGTTTGTTATGTTGCATAATTTGAAATAAACTTCAATCAAATCAACTCAAAATCAAACAGTGGGAACTAATTCATTGTAAAGAATGAATGTTGCGCAGAATTATTACACTGAAAATTGCACCAGCCATGTGGTTATTACCCACATGTTTCTCCATAGAAGGTTCATACTTGGGCACCGGAGAAACGCTCGCCTCCGCAGCAGCAGCAGCAGCAGCCGCGTTTTCCAAACGGCTTTTCAGCCAGGATGCCGGAGTTGTGTCTGACGGGAAATCCACTTCTTTACGAGTAGAGGGGACTGTAGTGGAGATCTCCATGAGATCCCCAGAGGTTCTGCCCTGTAGGCCACACCTGATCTGCTCTTTGGCCTCTTGGTGGATCCCATCCACCTTATGGATCTCCTCCGACATGTAGTGGGCCTTGGCCGACCAGCACTGCAGCTGAACCTCCAGGCTGAGCGTGTCACAGACGGAGTGAGTCTCCACCATGAGCCTCGCTCTGCTCACGATGTCGGGGATCTGAAAGGACAGGTGGTCGTTGATGGACCTCAGGTTCAAGCGGGCTCGCGGGTCACGGATGTAGTTGAAGCAGTGTTCCATTCTCTTGGTGGCGGCTTGGATGTTCTCGAACAGCACCTGTGCTGCATCTTCAAACTGTTGTTCAGCGTCTTCCCTCATGTCCTCTCCGTGGGTTTCAGCTGCCATACACGCGATGTTGATGAGATTTTTTATCTCAGTAACGTAGTCTTTATTCGCTTTGCTTAAGTGGCCAGATACAACTCTTGTTTTGATCAAAAGGTGTCTTTGGAAGAATTCAGACTTGGCGAGTCGAAGAACACTCGGCATTATGCCGAGGTCCTCAGCGGCCTGGAGGTAGGCGTCAGTTAGCGTCTTTAACTCATCCTGGTAATCTGTTAATTGTTTTACTTTATAAGAACTTTTACAATTGAGACTGGTCAGCCTGGCTGCCTCTTGGATTCGCAGTGAGTTTTCGGACAGCGCCGCTAACCTTTTCTGAGGGGTAATCTGCCTCAGTGCAGTTGACATGCCCAAAATCCTATCAAGAGAGTTCAACAAAATCTGAATGGACAGAGCCCACAGAATACATGGCCCCTCTAGTTTATCGACCTGTCCATGCAGTGAGTTGGAGAGTTCTGCCAGATGCCTTGTGTTGTTCTGGGCTTTGTTCAACTTGCTGTGTAAAGCCGTAAAGCTCTCCTGACAGTCACCTTGTGTAGTTACATCGGACGATGTCAAGAGCTGGACTACATCTGCACACAAGCTCATCACTTCACTGAGCTGCTGTGCGACAGTTGCTGCCGTGTTTGGTTGATTCCCTTGAAGCATAGCGTAAATGGCATGGTACCAGGTTCCAGCCAGTGGTAGCAGGACTTTCCGGGTGTTGTTGATCAAGTCAGAGAACAGTGCACAGTGTTTGAAAATGCTGTCTGTGCTCATCCCAGAACTCATTGCCGTCTCCTGAGCGGTCTGAACGAGCAGTGGAGTGAGTGACACCAACTCTGCCCTGAACATATCCAATGTCTGACAATCAACGGCATCAACAATAGCCGACGCTTCTTTCATAGCTTGAGCGTAACAGTTTGACAGTTCGAGGACACCGGTGCATGCTTGGTTGAGGACTGTTACGTCTTTACCTTTAGTCACAGTCACAACTTCGTATAAGAGGGGCAATAGGTCAAAATCAAGAGGCTTGTGGGTAGGTTTAGGCTCCTCGGAGACAGATGGCGTCATTAAATCATCAAAGTCATATTTACGAGCCAGCGGCACTTCTACAGTTTCTCTTTCTGAGTACTCCTCCTCGTGTTCCATCTGTAAATCTCTCTCCTCATTTTCCAGAACAGGAAGAACAATGCCTCTGATGTCCTCCACACCCAGGTCTATTTCCTCCGTTTCTCCGACCATCAAGGGTGGCGGTGAGAGGACAGGCTGACGTGCCTCCTCTCGCAGTGGGCTGAGGAGGTGTGGATGCTGCTGACCGTCCAGTCCTTCTCTAAGCACTTTAAAGTGCTGGACTACCAGTGAAACGGCCTCAGAGAAGGTAGAAAACACCTCCACGTTCAGCCGGGATCCCGAGAGCATGTCTCTGACCGATCGGACCACTTTGGTCTGTGACGACTCCACCTGTTTCAACAGGACCAGGAGGCCGTTCCTATAGATGGGGTTATCGCTCCTGTCCAAGTTCCTCCTCACCGAATGAATCGCTTGTTTCATGTGACAGAGAAGGTCGTCTCCGTGCCCTTTAAACGAGTCGTAGCTCTGTTCTTTGTATGCCACGTCGCACCCGCGGCGGTCGTTGACCATCTCGTGAATGGCAATGTTGGTGAACTCTCTCACGTCCATGACGTCGCTGATGGCATCCTGCAGCTGGCCCGTCTCCTCCTCCCATCTCCGACAAAGCGCGTGGAGTTTTCCGACGGTTTGCGACGAAGTGTCGTCTAGCTCCAGGGAGGAAGACGCAATCCCAGCCCTGAGTCTTGTGAGGCAAATGCTTGAGTTTTCGACATTCTCCAGACTCTTTGCATCCGCAGCGAAGGCTGAGATGAAATTTGCAACCTGGATAATTCTATCAGTATGAGATAGAAGATCCTCAAGCAGTGTTTGAACGGAGTCCAGATCAAACGCTGCTGCTGATTCCACGTCGTGGAGTTGTGCCGTCATACTCGCTAGCATGTCAAAGGACGACGACGCAGTGAGAAACATGTCCATGACTTGATAGAGAACAGAGGTCATCAGGACCGTGTCAAGCGTTTGAATTTGCTGCATTAATGAGGTCGAGATATTATCCAGCTGCTGCTTGTTATCGTCGAGACCTGCTGGGAACTTTAAGATCCTTGTCATGTCCGACCACAGCTGTAGGACATGTCGACAATGACCCACAACTCTTTGCTGAAGCTCTTTGCGAGACAAGTTCGCCACCACCATACAGTGTAGGACAACATCTCGCACCATGCTGTCAAAGCCACTGCCTCTGATCGAGGAGGTGAAAGAACTGGCGAGTACGTGTAACAAACCATCACGTCTCTCTGTGTAAAACCCACAAGGGCCTAGAGGTCCTCTGGCGCACCGGCTCTTGAGGGTATCGGTGATGTCATTGACGGTGCTTTCCACCGTGTCCAGGATGTACCTCTTGGCTGCCTGGGCCTGCTCGCTCGTGGGGTGCTTGATGGTCGTGCACAGGGCAGTGTGGAGCATGGAGATGCACTTTCTCAGGGTCTCCAGGGAATCGAGCAGATGTTTTGTTTGTCTGGGATCCTGTAGAGAGTCGGCACGTTCCACCGTCAGGTTGTTGAGGAGAAGCAGAGCCTTAGAAAACACCTGGAAGGACTTGAGCAGGGAGGATATGTCCATGGAGAAGGCCAGGGCAGACAGGCATTCCAACACCCACTCAGCAGCTGCTAATATCTTCCTAACAGCTGCATCATCCTCAGCTAAAAGCACCTGCAGAGGATAAAGAGAATTACCACACTGCTATTGTTAATCCTTTTTTTTTTTTTTTTTTTTTTACACATCACATACTTCTATCGCATCGATGCAATTTGAACACTACATGGTCTTGTGTAATCAAACCAGAATATGATAGCATTCGAGGGAATCAAAGCTATATGGTAGATGTATCTACTGAGAAAAGATATATATTTAAAAAAAAGTAATTCAGTTTATTTTCTGTTCAGAATCAAATGGTAATGTTCTTTCACACTGTGTACTTTGACCATGCCCAGCAGGACATTCTGTGTAGCCGTGATGAGCTCCTCTCTGTGCTCGGCCAGACTGGGCTGGATGCTCAGTTTCTGGGCAGCCAGCAACACGTGTTGTCCAGACACGGCCATTGGCTCCAACAGGGGGGACATCTCCATCCGTAGAACCTCGTCATCCTCCATCTCAGCTATTCGCCTGGACATGAACAGAGCCTGGTGTTCATCCCATTGTGTTATGTTTAATAGAACATTTTGTACAAGTGTATGAATCGGTACGTGATGACGACACTATTTTTTTTAAATACTGTTGTGTGCCATATGGTAAACCTCCACTCTGCCATATGATCATCAATCTTAACATCAATTCCTCTTTCTTTTTTTTCTTCTTCACTTCTTATGAAAGTTTATGTTGTTATTATATACAGTGTACGTTTCATGACCCCCAGGCCCAGTGGAACCCACTTAAAACCTACAGCAATTTCAACACGTGTGACAAATTGAAAATAAGGTTAGTTTTTCTTTCTTTCAACTCCTCAAATGTTGTCTCATTGGAGACGTTAAAGGTACACTATGTAGTTTTGTGAGAGTCAGTGGAGTGAATAATTTCTAAAGTATGTTTTCATAACTGAATAACCAAACTGTCCTCAGAGGAAAATTGGATCCCTGGAACAGTGTTTGAAGCTAGAAGGTGACCTGAAAGGTTACCATTTGGTTCCCAGTGCCTCATTTATGAATGACAGTAAATGTCTTTTGCAGGCTCTACAAGCAAATCCCCCTCCCCCAGTAACTGCATAGTGCACCTTTCAGTGACACTAAAAAAACAGTAACACACACGGGAGCATGTCTATGTTCCCCGGGTCCTATGTTCCCCGGGTCCTATGTTCCCCGGTAGCGATAGATAGTCAGACCACCAGCCCTGATTCCAAACTCTAACCTTAAAGGGGAACTATCTTATAAATGGCCTTTTTCAGTGTTTAGCATTGTTTCCTAGCTATGTGGACTTATATTAATATGATCTATGTCTCTAATTCTCATATTGGCGCATTCTTCCAATTCTCCTCTCACAATATTCACCCTCACTGAACTGAGTCATCTGAAAATGTGCTGATTTGTGATGTCAGAGAGACACCGCTGCATGTTAATGTCCCAGATGCCGCGAGGCCACACAGTGGTTTAGGAGCCCAGCCTCAAAACAGCTAGATCTTCAGGTAGAAAAATGCTGTTTTTGAGGACTTGATTAGAAAGAAAAAAACGATTAAAAAAAAAAAAGAAACCTTACTGTTCCATAAACTCACAGGAATTGTGTAAAAGTGCCCAAATAGTGAAAGAAATAGTAAAATAGTTCCCCTTTAACCAACTTCGAAAGAGTCGCCAAGCTTAACCAGTTCGAAACAAGGCGGACATTAATAATTAATAAAATAATAAAATTTTATAAAAATGTCAATCAATCAATCAATCAACCGGGGAACATAGGACCCGGGGAACATAGGGATGACCCCACACACACACTGTACCTGGAGGCCACAGCGGCCATGTTCTTGGTGGCTTTGGCCACAGCCTGTGCTACTCCCTCCAGCTGAGTGAACTGCTCGGGGTCCTCTGCGCTCTCACACAGCAGGACCAAGTGGCACAGATGAGCCGCGGTCGGGGCCACCACCCGCTCCGCCGCCGCGGTCCTTAGCGACCCGTGGTCCACCAAAGACGGCATTGCCAGAGGACGATTCCAGTTATTGTAGATGAAGAAGATATGCGCAGGTACAGTAGATGCCGTGTAGCTACTAGCCACGTCTTTTTCTGGGTATTTGTGTACCCAGTCCCCAGCTATCAGTTGAAACGTCACAGGATACTTCCCCTCAGCATAACCTCTTCAACTACCACCTCTCTACACACCACTGGTAGTGGGGTAATTAGAAATAAAACAGTTGTGGACAGGTCTGTCCTGCTGTAGTGCTCTCGCTGTGCTCAGTGTGGTAGCTGTGTCTACCTTCGTGAATAATATATTAGGGACTAGTAAGGAGAATGTGTTTGATGCCGTTGTTTCATGGCAACCGGTGTCAGCTGACCTGCCACCGTCTAACAACCGCCTTGTCAGAAGAGCATGGCTCAGAGTTTATAGGCTGCTACTCTAAATGCCTGATGCAACATCACTGATCAGCATCTGCTAGTCTAGTGGGGCGTGTTCCCCCGTCTATGCACACTAGTGTAGGGCTGTCCCCGACTAAGGATTTGGATGGTCGACTATGATTGGCCAAAACTTTCCGTTAGTCGACTATTGGTCGACAAAAAAAAAGTATAATATTTTAAAATGTCTTTTAAATATTTTTTTACATTTTTTATTTTGTATCATTCCATTTGGGCTGTGGGGGGTGCTTAATGTCTGAAGGAGTCAACTGAAGGCTTCTTGTTCTCTGCAAAAGCATGCAATTGGTCCACTGATGGATACATCTTTTTCTTTTCTTTTTTTTAATCTTTTCCCCTCTCCTTTTTCCTCCAATTTTCTCCCATCCCAATGTTAGTCGTTATGCCAATTCCCAATCCCCTTCCTGGTCGCTGCGCACTTACCCCCCACAGTCGGTCTGGGAGAGTGGAGGCTATTCCCCCGTCGATGCACACTAGTGTGGCGTGTTCCCCGGTCTATGCACACTAGTGTGGCGTGTTCCCCGGTCTATGCACACTAGTGTGGCGTGTTCCCCGGTCTATGCACACTAGTGTGGCGTGTTCCCCGGTCTATGCACACTAGTGTAGCGTGTTCCCCCGTCTATGCACACTAGTGTGGCGTGTTCCCCGGTCTATGCACACTAGTGTGGCGTGTTCCCCGGTCTATGCACACTAGTGTGGCGTGTTCCCCCGTCTATACACACTAGTGTAGCGTGTTCCCCCCGTCTATGCACACTAGCGTGACGTGTTCCCCCGTCTATGCACACTAGTGTGGCGTGTTCCCCCGTCTATGCACACTAGCGTGGCGTGTTCCCCCGTCTATGCACACTAGTGTGGCGTGTTCCCCCGTCTATGCACACTAGTGTGGCGTGTTCCCCCGTCTATGCACACTAGCGTGGCGTGTTCCCCCGTCTATGCACACTAGCGTGGCGTGTTCCCCTGTCTATGCACACTAGCGTGGCGTGTTCCCCCGTCTATACACACTAGTGTGGCGTGTTCCCCTGGTCTATGCACACTAGTGTGGCGTGTTCCCCCGTCTATGCACACTAGCGTGGCGTGTTCCCCTGTCTATGCACACTAGTGTGGCGTGTTCCCCCGTCTATGCACACTAGTGTGGCGTGTTCCCCCGTCTATGCACACTAGTGTGGCGTGTTCCCCCGTCTATGCACACTAGTGTGGCGTGTTCCCCCGTCTATCCACACTAGTGTGGCGTGTTCCCCCGTCTATGCACGCTAGCGTGGCATGTTCCCCCGTCTATGCACACCTGCAGTGGCAGAGAACGATCACAAAGGATGGATTCATGCAATGTTTCACTTTTTTCACATGGTTATGCTATTTTAGGGTCTTGACGCAGTTCCTCAGTGAATAGAATAGAATAGAAATACTTGTATTATCCCAGAGGGAAATTGGCCACTACAAATCGCTCACATTAAACATTTAGACAGAACAAGTCACGAATAAGAATAACAAAACAAATTGCCTAAGAATAAGAATAGAATAAAATATACAGTAAAGAAAATATACAGTACAAATATACAGAAGTCCACAGTAAGTGTAACAAGTGTAACATGAACCACCAATATTGACTAATAAGTAGCCTAATGTTAGTGATGTCTCTTTATAACATTGTTTTCCTGATGGTAGTCTGGAAATGTTCTACTTGTAGTAGTCTGCATAATTCGACTATAAAGTGGATCAACTGAGTGAATATATTTTCCGTGTTGTGGGAAATGCTTTTTCAAGCAATTTTGCCCGTTTGAAATGGTTTATAAAAGAATCCTGAATGCCTGTGGTGAATACAGGGAGCCTACTTTTCGTGGCTAACTACTGTAAAGTCTCACCATGTAAGCATATTGAAAAATGAACATGTTGCACTGCAGTAAAATATCCATTTAATAGTGCTCTCTTTCTTGTCATTACGTTTAATTTTTTTTTTACAGGGCTGGCGTTAGCATAAATGTCAAGAGATCTAGACAAGAAGGTTGCCAGTTTGATTCCTGAAGCTGGCTTGGATAATCTGCTCAGAGTAAAGTGACTAAAATGCTTTCCCCTCCTTTAAAGGGGCTTCACCAAAATAAACAATGCTGATTTATTTTGGGGGTAATTAGGAGTCCCAGTGGTGGAAAGTAACTGATCTTAAGTAAAATGGTCAGGTACTTGTATTTTTATTTTAGTGTACTTTTTTACTCCACTACATGCATCTGAACCCACCAGTTACTAGTTACTTTAAAGACAAAGATTTTACATAGAAAATGATTCATGAAGATAATGTACCTTCAAATTCAAAGACTGACAACTTCAAGAGGACATAATCAGAGCCAGCATGACTGGACCACATACTACTTTAACACTTTAACCTTTAAAGATCAATGGGTCAAGGGTTGAATGCTCCCAAGCACTGGAATGCACAAACAACATGTATACGGTGCAATTTTACTTTTGATACTTAAGTACATTCAATATCAAACACTTTTCTACTTTTACTTAAGTAGCGCTTTGAATGGATTACTTTTACGTTCACCAGAGTACTATTTTATCTGGGTATTTCTATTACTCAAGTAAAGGAACTGTGTACCACCACCACTGCTATAGACACTATACGTGGTTAACACTGTCGCCTCACAGCTAGAAGGTCCAGGGTTCGATTCCCGCTTGGGGACCAGGTCGCCGCGTTGCCAGGTACCCAGGTGGGGTATCTCCCGGGCCTTTCTGTGTGGAGTTTGCATGTTCTCCCCGTGCTCGCAAGGGTTTCCCCTCCAGAATATAAACCCAATGGAAAAACATGCAGAACAGATCGCTAGCGCTGTTGCGTCCCTGACGAAGACGGACAGGAGCACCTGGATTGGTCCCTCAATACTTTTACCAACTAACTTGCATTTTTCCGCGATCTGATTGGCCACTGACGTTTCTGGTCATGTGACATCTGCGCCAATCGTGTGACGCCTGTTTCTATCACTGGTTAAGCTTAGGCACTCTTTCGAAGTTGGTTAAGGTTAGAGTTTGTCTTAGAGCAGGGCGATAGAACACCAGCCCTGATTCCAAACTCTAACCTTAACCAACTTCGAAAGAGTCGCCTAGAAGCTTAACCAGTGATATAACTAGGCGTTAGGTAGTTTGCAGGCTGTTAGAGGTGGAAATAAGCGCAGAAACAGGCATCACGCGATTGGCGCACATGTCACATGACCAGAAACGTCAGTGGCCAATCAGATCGCAGAACGCGGAACTGGAAGTTTGTTGGTAAAAGTATAGATGCGGGAAAGATGACGGGATGGGTCAAGCGCAGAGACAAAATTTTATCGGCTACCCAAAAAAATGGCATGTGTGTGTTCCTGTGTGTGCTGCCCATCGCATGTGTGTGTTCCTGTGTGTGCTGCCCATCGCATGTGTGTTCCTGTGTGTGCTGCCCATCGCATGTGTGTGTTCCTGTGTGTGCTGCCCATCGCATGTGTGTTCCTGTGTGTGCTGCCCATCGCATGTGTGTGTTCCTGTGTGTGCTGCCTGCCCATCGCATGTGTGTGTCGCTGCATGACGACATTGTCAATCAATGTGTGCAATGAATAAAGACTTCTTCAAAGTCCAGTTTAATCTCTTATATACATCTTTAAATGTGCGTTGTTTTTTTGGTAGTCCTTGTATTAGGCCTGGGTTGTCTTCTGTCCGACCGACAGCATCTAAACCATGCCTGTTCTAGTTCATTGCTGGGTTAAGTACCGGCACTTATATTCCATTCACATATGCTTACTACATGTAGCTATTCTATTCACATATATGCTTACTACATGTATCTATTCTATTCACATATATGCTTACTACATGTATCTATTCTATTCACATATATGCTTACTACATGTATCTATTCTATTCACATATATGCTTACTACATGTATCTATTCTATTCACATATATGCTTACTACATGTATCTATTCTATTCACATATATGCTTACTACATGTATCTATTCTATTCACATATATGCTTACTACATGTATCTATTCTATTCACATATATGCTTACTACATGTATCTATTCTATTCACATATATGCTTACTACATGTATCTATTCTATTCACATATATGCTTACTACATGTATCTATTGCTATGTCCGCTCATCACAAACACGCAAAATGTCTAACGCCTGTCCCGTCTCCCTGTGAGTGGATGTCTCGTGGTGATGACCGGAGTGGTGGACGTCCCGTGGTGATGGCCAGGAGGACGCGATCCCCTGAGGCTCTACGCCGCCCCCCATACCTCAAATGGATCCGTCATCAGCTCTATTTTCAATCTTTCAAAATGTTCCTATGTACCCCAGTTGCTAGTGCATGTGCTTATTTGTGTTTCATTAGTGTAATGAAACACAAATAAGCACATGCACTAGTAACTGGGGTACATACATGATTACACGTATATGTACATGCTTACCAACTGTTTCGCCCGTTTTATAGCAACACTACTATCGCCGACATCTAAGAAGGGAGATCCCCCCTTGAACAGCCCTTCTAAGGTTTCTCCCCTCCACGTTGCCTGTGGTGCTTTTTCCTATTGCTAGGTTTTTAGTGAGTTTTTCCTTACCTTCACGTGGGGTATGTCTGGGAGTGTTGCATTCATTTATTCATTTTACATTCTATTTTGGATTTCATGGCGTTTTTGTTTTGTTCTTGATTTATTGTGATGTTTCTTCTTGACTTGTTTAAGACGTGTCCGGCCCATGGGGACATTAACACATTCCCCGCCAATCACGTTGTACAGCGTTATTGCCGGCCATGCGTTGTCTGCCAAACCACGCTGTACAGCGATATTGAGATCAATATTTCATTTTTTCGCCATGGCATTCATAATTCATATATACACCTCCGACACTGCAGCTGGACCCTACGGCTCAAAAAAATTACGGCTCAATACCGCCGCCTGGTGGATGGTCGGGCGAGTTACACTCGAACAACAGGAAGTGGGAGGTGTGCGTCGATTAAATTCATCCGGCCGTCAGACATTGTTGCAAGGCTCCCGACAGATACTATAGTACATATCGATCGCTTTATAAACTTAATAATCTATATGATTTCGGCGTTTATTGCGACATACAAACCGGAAATGGACCTAGGCGATCGACATCCTATACCTGGGATCTTTCACCGCCAGTCTCATTGACGCACGGTAAGAGGACGCTAAAGATGCAATCCTTATACAACGTAAATGCATCTTCTGGTTCTACTGGTATGCGCTTGGTTGACGCGCTCAGATAGCAGCACTCGGGAGATCGGATTTTGTATATGACATTTATTTTCCTTTCATATTTTCAATGTAGATCTTCGGATTCCAATAATCCCCACAATGAACCATAGGAAATGTTTATTTTACCGTTTGACGGCGAAATCATATTGTAGAATCAAAACTCAAAACATAGGCTGCTCTGCAGCGGTCAAAAAACCGTGTCGCCACATACCAGACATTCTTAGAACACTGGCTGTGTAACGGCCAGCCCATTTTAAACACCTGATGCCTGTTTCCCCAAATTAGCCACATGCATCTCAATTGGCATCTCCCTA
Source organism: Notolepis coatsorum (assembly GCF_963971535.1). Taxonomy (NCBI): domain Eukaryota; kingdom Metazoa; phylum Chordata; class Actinopteri; order Aulopiformes; family Paralepididae; genus Notolepis; species Notolepis coatsorum. The sequence goes on from NC_140173.1 coordinate 137,999,437, forward strand.
ATTAGCTTATCAAAAATATAATAATTACAACAATACATGATCACAAAACCCATTATGTATATAAGTCATGACTTCATTCATACCGATAACAATAATAATAATAATTTCACAACCATACATTTGGCACTAACAGTGATTATATAGATTATGGCATTTTAAGTGCTTCTATAGGCTATGTATGAAATATAGACTATAGACCTATACAATTATTTACAAAGTAAACAAAATCATACATTTGGCTCCAACATACCGGCCCCTAATTGTCGTGGAACCTTACATGGCAATTACCAAAAACATGCTTAATGGAGCCAACACAATACTTCTTTGTTTTACAATAAGTCCGCGTCACATTGCACACTGTCCAATCTTCTGCTCCTTGAGCGTAGCGCGAATGTGAAAAAACGTAGCGCATAGTTCTACGAAATAGTGTGTATAGTCGATGCGTGTAATGTGTAATGTAATGTGTGCCTGTGTAAAGGGGGAGGGGTAGTGTGTCTTCTTGAGGATGGGGGGGGGTAGTGTGTCTTCTTGGGGGCGGGGGGGAAGTGTGTCTTCTTGGGAGGGGGGGGGGGAGTGTATCTTCTTGGGAGGGGGGGGGGGCAGGGTAAGGGCCATCTTAGGGTGAGGAGAAGGGAGTGGATGCAGGCTGTGGTTCCTCTTGGGCCTCTACCAGCAGAACCAGCTTTGAGATTGGCCGGCGAAGTGTGCTCGTCTTTGTCCTAACCAGCACTTGCCGCACGAATCCTCCTGCATCCGGTAGGACTTGAGTGACTTGGCCCATTAACCAAGAGTTTCTTGGAGAGGTGTCGTCGATGATGAGGACCACGTCTCCTTCTGTCGAGTTTCTTCTTTTTTCTTCTTTTTCTGAAAACTTTGTTGTCTTCATCAAACTTCTTGTTCCTTTGAAACGTTCTCTTTAAGTTTGAAGCTCTTTGTTCCGCAACACCACGATTGTTGGGGAGCTCAAGTCGCTCTTCTCTCAGTGGGAGCCCAATAGCATAATGTCCGTCCACCAGTGTGACCGTGGAGACGAACGTATAGTCTTCTTTGGACATTTCCTTCCTTTCCTCGTGTCCGTGTCCCGAGAGGTCGAGCTTGACTTGCTGCTGCAGCAGTTCCTCCAGTCTTGTGACGTATATTCCGTTTGCACTTATGACAGGTTTTCTAGTGCGGGATGGAACCATCGTCCTTAGCGGTCCATTTACCGTCCAACCCAGGATAGTCTTAACGGCGTATGGGCCATTCCCTCGGCTGTTAATGACTCTCAATGGCTCTAGAGCCTTTGGCACGTTGCATCCAATTAGCAGACCAATTTCTGCATCAATCTGAGGGATCCTGATGTCTTCCCTCAGGTACGGCCATGAATTCACGTCCTTTTGGGTGGGGATGTTATTTTTACGCACTGGAATCTCCTTCTGAGTGTACACGTGTGGAAGCTGCACATACTCATCACTCTCCAGACCACATATTTCCAGGTCACATGCAACAGAGGTTTTAGTGGATTCCTCTTTGTTTAGTGTTTTCAACAGTATTTCTGCCTTTCGGCCGGTTACTTGGAGCTGCTGTAGAAGTGCTTCAGTGCAAAAGGTTGCGGTGCTTCCAGTGTCTAGGAACGCATAAGTCGTTACGATGTTATTACCCTTCTGTGCTTTCACTTTTACAGGCACAATTGCTAGGATGCCTTCGGGCTCCCCGGCCCCAGTATCCTCCACCAAGTCCACACTGGAAGCAGCACTTGCTACAGCCTTTTCAATTTGCTGTGGCCTTTTAGCGATGTGCAAGATTGTGGGGTGTTTTAGTTTGCACTCCTTACAGGTAAGCCTCTGAATACAACCCTTACTCATGTGCCCTAGATCCAAACATCCAAAGCACAGCCCCTTAGTCTTCAGAAACTCCAGCCTGTCCTTGTGGGTTTTCTTGAGGATCTTAAGGCAGGTGGCAATAGTGTGCTCTCCCTGACAAAACATGCAGCGGTTGGGCAGCCGATTAACCCTTTTGTCTTTCGGTCCCATTGCTGCTGGTGGTGTTGTTGTTTCAGTAGCTGCCTGTAGCGTTGTTACACTTGTGGCAAAACCACTCATACTCTGTTTGGCCCTTAGGCTGGTTGTGCTGGATGCAGTAGGCGCAGGAGTATAAATGGTTTTGGCCGCTGTGGTGGCATGAGAATCTTTGAGGTTACCAAACACAGGGTGGGAAAGAATCCTTGACTGTTTATCTATGAACAGCACCAGGTCTTTAAACTTGGCTCGTCTCTTCTCTCTTTCTTGTAAGTCACAAGCTATAGCTCTCCACTTCTCTTTGAACTTATACGGGAGCTTGGAGAGAACAGCCTTCATATTAGTTGGGTGATCCATTTCTTGCATGTAGTCCACCGTATCCATTGTGTTCAGACAGCTGCTGAGAAACACTGAGAAGGCCTTTAAAGCTTCTGGGTCTTCGGCTTTGATAAACGACCAACTGAGAGCCTTGTTGATGTAGGCCGTGGCGATCTGATAATCATCTCCGAAATGGTGCTTCAACAACTTTTTTGCCTCTGTATATCCTGCGTCAGGTTGCATGTACTGGCAACTACGCACCAGCTCTCTTGGTTGGTTAACAGTGTATTGCTCCAGAAAATAAAGCCTGTCCTTACTGTCCTCTGTCTTCTTCTCAATACCATGTTCAAATGCTCTGATAAAGAACTGGTAATTTAAAGGATCTCCATTAAATGTTGGGATACTGAGTGGCGGTAATGAAGACATCTTCTGTTGTTTAACGAGTGTTTCGGTTATCACGTTTTGTTTTTCCATTATTTTTACCAGGTTGCTCATTTCATCTCCTCCAGAGCCGGAAGATGAGCTGCTGGATGGGGGTGGCGGCTGCCTTGGCTGGGCCTTTGTGGCTTGTGCACTGGAGCTTGTGTTTTCTTGTGTATTCTGTACAAGACTTTGGAAGTTGGAAGTAGCTCCAACTACATTGAGGATGCTTGTATTATCATTGGGGTTACCCACTCTGATAGCTGCTCTCTGTACAGTTGGGGGAGGCAGCTGAATGAACTCAGGTTCCAGGTTTGTGCTTGAAAATAGATCCTTACCATGCACATCCACAAGCCCATCATCTTCTATGTCAAGTAGTCCTTGTTCCAGATAGTCATTCATCCCATCTTCTAAATGGGGCATGGTGGGATGTGAGAGCATGGCAGTGGCAGGTTGTACATCAGAATGCTCATATTTCCTTATGACACTCAGTTTTGCAGCATTTGCTGCTATTTCTGTTTCCAGTTCAAACTGCTTCCGATTTGCCTTCAGCTTGGCTTCAAGCTTGGCTTCCTCCACTTCCATAGCTTGTTGCCGTGCCGACCTGTCAGCTTCAAGCTTGGCTTCCTCCCTTTCCATAGCTTGTTGCCGTGCCAACCTGTCAGCTCTTGCCATAAGCTCCGCCTCCTTACATTCCAGAGTAACCTTTAGTGAGCCAAGAGATGATCCGGATATGCTTGACCTTGACCTCCGTGAAACGTGGTTTTACAACATTTGATTCTCTCTGGACGGAAGCAGTAGAAACCCAATCTTTAACTGTAGCCTTGTACTCCAGAAGAGACTCCACTTTGGGGTCATACCAGTCAACTTGATCACTTTGCATCTCCTCTGTGGTCAGTAATTCACACAGTAAGTCATTGCATGTACCCAGGTCACTGCACAATCGTGGAAGTTCATTTTCCAGTTTGGATCTCACCAATTCAACATTGCACACATTTTGCATTAATTGTGTTATTTCATTTTTCATTTTGGTTATTAAACCCAGTCTTGCACTTCTGGAGGCCTTTAAACATTTGAGCTTTTCTTTTTTCTTTTCCAGCTCTCTCTCTCTTCATACTCAGCTCCACCCTCTTCCTTCGAGTGTTCAGAACCCCCTTCTTTCAATTGATCAGGCATTTTCTCCATTCACAAAACACCAACACAACGTTTCAGTTTTATTTTACTTCAGCCGCGTTGCGCGTTTTAAATGCACTTCATTCATGCAGTCCTTCTGGGTGCATTGAAACCTCCCTTTATGCTTTTACACACACCGCGGTGACGCGTCGTTCAGCGGAGGGCGGAGCGCATTCATTCATAAACAACACGGCAACGCGGAAGTATTGGATCCGTAGTAAATGTCAGATACCGCTCGCTTTCCATTCGCAGCGCGAAACATGTACAACGTCCATTAACTCCATTTCATCAACAAGCAGCGGGGTTTTTTGACTATAAAGATGCAATCCTTATACAACGTAAATGCATCTTCTGGTTCTACTGGTATGCGCTTGGTTGACGCGCTCAGATAGCAGCACTCGGGAGATCGGATTTTGTATATTGACGCTATTTTCAGCACAATTGTTTATTCTTTTCACTGCAAACCGATCTGATCAATATATCACCCATACTACATAAAGCATTTACTGATGATCACGGAATTATAAACGACCCCCCCCCCCCTTTCATCCGTGCATGATGACGCATAACGTATAGGATCATATACAGTTGCATTTTTTAATATAGCGTGTATCAGGAATAAACGGCAGTTGATCATCTGTTACAAAGGATCAGATTAAACCGAATATATATATTTATTTATTGATATATATTGCATAGTATTTGTATATCGTTTGATATCCCTTGTATATTCCTTGTACATATACACGGAATATCCCTTTAGCCCAGACCATAATATTTCATTCTCCTATTGGACAGCGGTCCACAGGCGCCAGAGCCGTGCCTCCAGAGTCAGGTTCAAAGTCACCGTCAAGACATGTCTGAACATGCCCGGCCTTGCCCAGGGCTACGAGACAGAAATGAGGCTGGCACTAGTTTGTTCACCGTGCATATAAATATGGCGCAGGTGAATACAGAAGCACTTAGTCTTAGCACTTAGTCAGAAGTCAAGAGTTACCCAATAAGTTGAAGCCTCACCCACAATACAACGTGCGGTGAAGTATGGCCTGTTTGGCCCCAGAATAGAGCATTGAGACCGCGTGCGAATTAATAACTGAATTGTCAGAGTTTGGCGCTATACCGTCGAGTGCGACATATTTCTATTAAGTCAGTAATAGTCTATTTGTGTATAGTGTATCGTGCGGCTAAAGTTCTACAGTGACCAGCATCACCAACGCTTCCTCGTATTAGCTAGAGTTCTTATCCAGGCTGGGCTGCTTTCATGGCGCTTTCACCCGAGGAGACCTAGACGAGAACCGTGTGGACATGTACACTGGATTAATCTACCCGACGACTACATAGCCCTTTGCGGCTGGATTATATTTGCTTTGGTCCTGTGATTTATGGAGCGGAGAATCGCCGACGCTTACACGTGTTGGATTTACCCCGCGAGGAGCCAAGTCGAGTCGGCGCCTCAGAGAGCCTGAGGCCGGCTAGCTTTCTTCACTGTGGAGCTACAGTCTACAGAGAACAGCTGTATTCGTCTGTGGATCAAGAGGCTATTGCACCGTCTCCTGTACTTGGAGTCTCCTTAGTCATCGTTGACCAGACTCTCTACTACCGACAGATCCTCTACCCCTGCTGGCTTACAACCAGGGGGACCCTTCCAGTATCTCCCGCTATATATTACTAGTGTACCATAGATATAATTCCCTAAGATTCAGGTTGTATAATTACCTCCTGCGTAACCAGAGAATGGACATTCATTGTTGATTTGCCTACGCACATTCCTTTGCCTTACAAGTGCATTCAAAGTATAATAGAGAAGTATTATGTACCTTTTGCTGCAATAAATACTTAAAGACAACTTTGTGTAGAACCGGTTCATTGTGGGAAGTGTTCATTATATTCATATATCATGTACTGTATGGCCAGTAATTAAAGTACATAAAGCGGTAGTGGTTTAATGATACCATACTTATCAATACAGTCAGGGAATTGTACCCCTCAGTTACAATTGGTCCTTCGAGCCGGAGGGTAACTAGCGTAATATTAATATAGTGGTATTAATATTGACATGGCCTATGATGAACACTCCACAAAACGGTTCTCCTAAAGTAGATCGCCCGCAGCGTAGACGGCAGACACCTCAGTACTTAGAGGATTACGTTGCCAATATACTACCTAGCCTTCTACAGACGGTAAACGCGGAAAAAGTAGATAGTAAAATTATGTCCGACCCTATCGACCAGGCTACCCCGCCAATAGAGGCCCTAGTGGGTTCTAACGTAACTGACCAAGCTCACGGTAGGGACCAGGAGGGACCCGACATGACTTTACCCCCCGCCAAGACCGAAGAAGTAGTCCCCGGAGAGCTCCAGGATAAAGACAGCTCTCCAGGGATGGAACTCTACCCGCTACAAGAAGAGGAGAGCACCCCGGAGATGGATCTCCAGGACTCGCCACAGGAGAACAGATCTCCAACGAGTACTGCCAGGAGCGGATCACCTCAACCAGCGTCTTCCCCCAGCGAGGCGGACAAGATGCTGGCACAGGCATTCCTCGCCAGCCTAGCAGCCTCAACAGAGCGCGATCGACTCCAAGCACAGACGCTTAGTGAGCGCGAACATTCTTCCATGGAAAGAGAACGCCTTCAAGCGCAGCAACGGAGCGACGAAGATCGTATACGTCTAGAGATTAGACACCTTCAGACGGAAGAGAATATGGTAAGGGAACCGGCCGAAGCCCAGCGCGCCGGTGCCCAAAGAGAAGCAGAGCGCGACCTCGCTCTCACCAAGCGCGAAGCCGAGCGCGACCGATTACAAGCGCAGATAATGGAGCAGCTGATCGCCAGGGCAACACCCCCTCCCTCCGCACGGGGTTCCAGGGCCTCGTCAAGACAAGGGTCAAGGGCACCCTCCCCTACCCGATCAAGCGACCCTGAGCCCGACCACCAGAGAGAGCCTATATCCCCCTCCGAACCCCTTCCCCGACCGGTCCAAGTGAGACCCAGCTACAAGGAAGAAACGTCTACACCGCGGAGAGGCTAAATAGACGACTACAGGATCTAGAGGACCTGCCAGAGGAAGAAGAAGAGGGAGAGGAGGAGAGTCAAGCCCGACAGCAGCACAGTACTCCACAGGACCAGGAGGTCCAGTACAACCCAGGCTCTACCCCCGCGGCTCTGCGCTACAGACCCCCGACTCAATTCACGGGTGAGCTTGACGCACGACCAGCCCCGAGGAATAGCACCTGGATACGCGGGCCATGGTACCCAGCAGGTACCAGCCCACCAAGAGGCGTAAGAGGAGACTCGCCTAGGAGGCCTCTCTTCCAACGCTCACCGATGTGCCAGCCATCCATGGCATCATACATTGGCACACCGACGTTTCCGGACTTCACCCACAAGAACAGAGCACAGTACACGGAGCTACGAATGTGCTTAGAGACAATGATGTCCGATGTAGCTGATGAACCGTACAAGTATGCTATCCTACTGAAGCACCTCAAGGTGCCCCGAGCGCACAATATAGCGCTGGCCTATGCCACCTCTACTACCCCATACACAGCGGCTCTAGCAGCACTCGACCAAAGATATGGACGCATATGGGACTACGTAATACAAGAGATAAGGCATATTGACCGCCTACCCCCAGCCACAGACAATCGCTCACTAGATGACCTGTCTATCAAGGTACAATCCCTGGTAGGGATGCTGGGGGCGCAAAGAGAAAAGGGTATGCACGAACTGTACGCAAACTCTAATGTCGAGAGGATTTTAGAGAAGCTTCCGCCCGCCCGACAAGAGCGCTTCAGGCGGCAAAGAGACCACCATGATCCTAACGGTCCCGAGCCATCCCTCCTAGACCTAGCCGACTTCCTGGCGAGAGAAGTCAACAGCCTACGGTTGTATACGTTCATGCGGAGCACCCCAAGCTCCAGAGAGGGACCTAGGAGAGCAAACGATGGCCGAAGATTGGTGACCGTCATGCACCAATCAGAATCAGTACCGAGCAGCAAGAACCACAGTACCCCCTCGATGAAAGAGAAGTGGAAGATGGTGTGCCCGTACTGCGAAAAGGAACACTGGTTGTCACAATGTGACACGTTCAAGAAGATGACCGCCGACGAGGTGAGTCAATGGATAAAGTCCAACCGACGCTGTTACCGATGTGCGCGCAGTCACATGGCAGCCGATTGCCGCTTAAAGAAGAGGTGTAGTCGGTGTGACGGAGCCCACCTAGATGTCCTACACGACAGTAACAGAAGAAAGCCTGCACCCTCAAGCAGCACAAAGGCAAGTGTTATGTACATTGACCCCGCCAGCAGCGGGGGCGCCCGGGTGCTCTTAAAGGTCGTCCGCGTAACACTGAGTTACCAAGACAAGGTCATGGACACTTACGCCGTCCTTGACGACGGGTCAGAGAAGACCCTTCTCCTCGCGTCCGCTGCGGCCCAGCTGGGGCTGCGGGGGAGCGAAAACCAGATGACGATTCGGACAATAAGAAGAGATCTAAAGACGATAAAGGGCGAGAATGTCTCCTTCACTATCGCAGCAAGCGGGCAGCCAGAGAGACGGTATAGGATTACTAATGCTTTCACCAGCCAAGAAATAGGCCTGTCGCAGTACACCTACCCCATCGCCAAGCTGATGGATAAATATGTGCACCTGCGTCAACTACCTATACCGCTCATAGACGGTGCCACCCCGACCCTGCTGATAGGCTCCGACCATGCAGACCTCATAGTCCCGATAGACCGGGTCCACACAGGGCCCAGAGGCTGTCCTGCAGCAGTCGAGACCCGCCTAGGATGGACATTACAAGGCCCCCTCGCTAAGTCTCTTAACCGAACAGCAGCCACTAACTGCCTCCACTCCAGAGTGACAGAAGAAGACACCACCCTCCTACAGCATGTCGAGAGGCTATGGACACTAGAGACAATGCCCTTTAAGAATGAAAAGAAAGACATTCGTTCCAAGGAAGACATTTACGCTATAGCCCTCCTCGATCAGGGGACAAAGAGAGTCAAAGTCAACGGAGTGATGAGATACGCAACTCCACTCCTGAGGCGAGAGGGTATGCCTACCTTCCACACCCCAAAAGAAGCGACGGAGCGGTATCTATTGAACACAGAGCGGCGCCTAGCCAGAGACCCCGCTCAAGAGACTGTGTACCGCGCTGAGATTAACAAGCGACTCACAGCGGGACACATAAAGAAAATTGACTGGCGACGTCGTGCGCTGCTCCGCGCCTCCCTGATCAAAGGCGGCTTTGATCTCCGGCAGCGGGCCAGCAGCGACCCCCCAGTATTGCGCAGCCTCCCCCCAGAGGACAAGCCCCTGCTGCGGTTCCTATGGAGAGAGAGGATCGGGGATGAGCAACCAGCCATCTATCAATGGGAAGTCCTCCCTTTCGGAACCACATGCAGCCCATGCTGTGCTACGTTTGCACTGCAAAAGCACGTCGCAGAGGACCCAGCAGCTGATGAAGAGGTCCGACAAAGTGTAGGAAATAGTTTCTACGTGGACAACTGTCTGCAAAGTGTCTCGACGCCAGAAGAAGCCGAGGCCCTTCTACTCAAGCTCCGCGCCTCCCTGATCAAAGGCGGCTTTGATCTCAGGCAGTGGGCCAGCAGCGACCCGCAAGTATTGCGCAGCCTCTCCCCCGAGGACAAGGCAGCAAGCAGCGAGACCTGGATGGCGACCATCCCAGGAGAAGCCCAAGAAATGACATTAGGACTAGTCTGGCGCTTCAAAACAGACTCGCTCCATTATAAACACACACCCCTGACCAAGGAGCAGGGAAGGTCGACTGCACTACCGACCACCAGACGGAGTGTATACAGAACACTCGCCAGACAATATGACCCGTTGGGATGTATTCTACCTTACACCACCAGGGCAAAGATGATTGTAAGAGCGTTATGGGACAAGGACCAGGGCTGGGACGACCCCATACCCGAACACCTTGCATCCACATGGAGAGAGTGGGAAACGGAACTCAGCTCACTCCCAGGTGTCAACATACGCCGCAGCTACTTCCCACCCACAGTGAGGCCGGAGACGTGCCAGATGGACCTGCACGTCTTCAGCGACGCCTCCGAAGTAGCCTACGGTTCGGTGGCCTACTTGCGTGCCCGAGAGGAGGGAGGAGAAATACATACTGCTTTCATCCTGGCTCGCTCAAGAATAGCCCCACGAAAGCAACAATCTATCCCGCGTCTAGAGCTCTGCGCAGCCCTAGCAGGAGCGCAACTCGCCACGTTAATCCAACGTGAACTCACCATTCCGGTGCAAAGAACAATCTTGTGGTCAGACTCCACGACAGTACTCACATGGATCCGGTCTGATTCGTGCAGATACAAGGTCTTCGTGGGAGTCAGAGTCACAGAGATTCAAGATTTAACAGAAGTAGCAAGCTGGAGGTATGTGGACACAAAACACAACCCAGCTGACGTCATCACCCGGGGAATGTCCCTGGATGACCTCACCCGTCACAACCTATACAGTGACGGGCCAGAGTTCCTCAAGCTCCCGGAAGAAGAGTGGCCTACACCCACCCCACGGGAAGCGAGTAAAGAGGAGGCCGAAAACAAGAAATCTATGTTCTGTGGATTGAACACACTCGTCTCCACAGACCCCGACATAGACGATTGCCTCACCCTAGAGAGTGCGCAGCGAAAGACATTCCTGTGGCACCACCCAGAGGTTCAGCTCACTACTGACATTACTGCAGCTGACTACGAAGAAGCAGAACTTCTTCTACTACAACGAGCCCAGAGAGACTCGTTCCCCGATGAGCTAGACTGTCTACAGGGAGAAAAGCCCGTCCCATCAGACAGCAGACTGCTCCACCTAGCCCCCGAGAGCGACGCCCATGGTCTCATCAGAGTGGGTGGTCGTCTGCGGAGAGCTCCAGACTTACCGGATGACGTCAAGTACCCGATAGTCTTAAACAGCCGACACAAGGTCACAGAGCTGATCATAAAGAAATACGACGAGGATGTGCATCACGCCGGGGCAGAGAGAGTCTTCGCGGAGATCAGACGTCGTTATTGGATACTGCAAGGGAGAGAAGCAGTGCGGCGCTTCCAGCGAACCTGTCTAGACTGTCGTAAGTGGCGAGCGCAGCCCAGTATACCCCGGATGGCTGACCTACCTCCCTGTCGCCTCCGACTCGGCGACAAGCCTTTTCACTCCACCGGTATGGATTGTTTCGGCCCGCTGTATATAAAGAAAGGAAGAGGTACCGAGAAGCGGTGGGGTATTGTATTCAAATGCATGACCACCCGAGCGATGCATATAGAACTCCTTCCAACCATGAGCACAGACTCATTCCTTATGGCCTTCCGAAGATTCACATCGCGGAAAGGCAAACCGTCTATATTATTGTCTGATCACGGGACAAACTTCAAAGGCGGAGAAAGAGAGCTGAGAGAGAGCTTCCAAGCTATGGGCCCAGAACTTAAGACCCACCTCGCTCCATCCCAGATTGAATTCCAGTTTAATCCCCCGAACGCACCTCACTTCGGTGGAACTTGGGAACGAGAAGTACGTTCAATAAAGACAGCCCTGTACGCCGTGCTTGGGGCCCAGACCATGGCGGAAGAAGTCCTAATGACAGTCCTCACGGAGATCGAGGGAGTATTGAACTCAAAGCCCCTCGGTTACGTCTCAAGTGATGTAGCAGATGTCGACCCAGTCACCCCCAACACACTCTTGATGGGGCGGCTGGACCCCGCGCTACCACAGACAATGTACAGGCCTGAAGAAGCGAACGGCCGAAGAATGTGGAGGTACAGTCAAGTATTGGCTGACAAGTTTTGGAACAGCTTCCTACTCCACTATCTACCGTCTCTACAGACCCGCCAGAAATGGGTGAAAGAGAGAGACAATTTGACAGAAGGAACAGTCGTCATGATTATCGACCAGTCACTACCCCGAGCTATGTGGCCGGCTGGCCGCGTAAGCAAAGTGATCACCGGTGCCGACGGAAAGGTCCGAGCAGCCGAAGTGCTCGTCCAAGGGCGGATCTACACCCGACCCGTGGCGAGGCTAATAGAACTGCCAAGGCTCCCCGATACTATCGATGACGACCATGACCCCATGACTTTGTGAACTGACCGACCCCTCACAACAGACATTGAGTAGTGGACAGTGCGGTTAATCTGTCTCTGCTTAGCTAATTAGGTGGGACTAATTAGGGGGCGGCTGTTACAAAGGATCAGATTAAACCGAATATATATATTTATTTATTGATATATATTGCATAGTATTTGTATATCGTTTGATATCCCTTGTATATTCCTTGTACATATACACGGAATATCCCTTTAGCCCAGACCATAATATTTCATTCTCCTATTGGACAGCGGTCCACAGGCGCCAGAGCCGTGCCTCCAGAGTCAGGTTCAAAGTCACCGTCAAGACATGTCTGAACATGCCCGGCCTTGCCCAGGGCTACGAGACAGAAATGAGGCTGGCACTAGTTTGTTCACCGTGCATATAAATATGGCGCAGGTGAATACAGAAGCACTTAGTCTTAGCACTTAGTCAGAAGTCAAGAGTTACCCAATAAGTTGAAGCCTCACCCACGATACAACGTGCGGTGAAGTATGGCCTGTTTGGCCCCAGAATAGGGCATTGAGACCGCGTGCGAATTAATAACTGAATTGTCAGAGTTTGGCGCTATACCGTCGAGTGCGACATATTTCTATTAAGTCAGTAATAGTCTATTTGTGTATAGTGTATCGTGCGGCTAAAGTTCTACAGTGACCAGCATCACCAACGCTTCCTCGTATTAGCTAGAGTTCTTATCCAGGCTGGGCTGCTTTCATGGCGCTTTCACCCGAGGAGACCTAGACCGACGAGAACCGTGTGGACATGTACACTGGATTAATCTACCCGACGACTACATAGCCCTTTGCGGCTGGATTATATTTGCTTTGGTCCTGTGATTTATGGAGCGGAGAATCGCCGACGCTTACACGTGTTGGATTTACCCCGCGAGGAGCCAAGTCGAGTCGGCGCCTCAGAGAGCCTGAGGCCGGCTAGCTTTCTTCACTGTGGAGCTACAGTCTACGGAGAACAGCTGTATTCGTCTGTGGATCAAGAGGCTATTGCACCGTCTCCTGTACTTGGAGTCTCCTTAGTCATCGTTGACCAGACTCTCTACTACCGACAGATCCTCTACCCCTGCTGGCTTACAACCAGGGGGACCCTTCCAGTATCTCCCGCTATATATTACTAGTGTACCATAGATATAATTCCCTAAGATTCAGGTTGTATAATTACCTCCTGCGTAACCAGAGAATGGACATTCATTGTTGATTTGCCTACGCACATTCCTTTGCCTTACAAGTGCATTCAAAGTATAATAGAGAAGTATTATGTACCTTTTGCTGCAATAAATACTTAAAGACAACTTTGTGTAGAACCGGTTCATTGTGGGAAGTGTTCATTATATTCAGCAACTCCAGCAACTCTCATCAAAAAACTCTTCCCAACTCTAGGCCCTGCCCTACTCAATATCTTCAACACCTCTTTGTCTACTGGCGTGGTGCCCCTGGCCTTTAAATCAGCCGTCATTAAACCATTACTTAAAAAACCGAACCTCGACCCTCTAATCTTGAAAAATTACAGACCTATCTCCAATCTCCCATTCCTATCCAAAGTGTTAGAACGGATCGTCGCAACGCAACTTACTGACCATTTATCAAACAATAATCTTAATGAATCATTTCAATCTGGCTTTAGAGCCTTACACTCCACCGAAACTGCGGTTACCAAAGTCACAAATGACTTACTGCTCTCTCTTGACTCAAACCTCACCTCTGTGCTCTTATTGCTTGATCTCAGTGCAGCCTTTGACACTATCGATCACTCGATTCTTCTAGGTCGGCTTGAGAACCATGTTGGCATTCGGGGTCTCGCACTAGCTTGGTTTAAATCCTATTTAACTGATAGAACACACTGCGTGGTCTATAATGATTTAACATCTGAGACCCTCCCAGTGCAATGTGGTGTCCCACAAGGCTCTGTCCTGGGCCCTTTGCTATTTTCGATTTACATGCTACCCCTCGGCGATATCATACGCAAATTTGGCATAAACTTTCATTTTTACGCTGATGACACCCAATTATATATTCCTATTAAGCCAAATGATTCCTCCCAACTACAAAACCTTGAGGCCTGCTTGCTTGCCGTCAAAAAATGGATGTCGCAAAACTTTCTACTCCTTAATGCAGATAAAACTGAGATGTTAATTGTTGGCCCCCCAAACCACAGAGGCCTGTTTCAGGACATCTCCCTCAACTTTGATACCTGTCATGTATCCCAGAGCTCCACCATAAAAAACCTCGGAGTAATTTTTTATTCCTCCCTCTCATTTAATGCACATATAAAAAATGTCACCAAAATTGCATTCTTCCATCTTCGTAATATCGCAAAAATACGCCCCATTTTAACTCTGGCTGATGCTGAAACCCTGATTCATGCTTTTGTCTCATCACGTCTGGACTACTGTAATGCACTTTTTTCAGGCTTACCTAATTCAAGCATCAAAAATCTTCAACTCGTGCAAAATGCGGCTGCACGGATACTAACTAGAACTAGAAAATTTGATCACATCACACCAGTTTTGTCCGCCCTACATTGGCTTCCTATCCAAGCCCGCTCTGACTTTAAAGTGCTACTCCTCACCTACAAAATTTTAAATGGGCTTGCACCGCTCTATCTATCTGATCTCATCTCCCGATACTCGCCCGCTCGTGCTCTGCGCTCACAAAATGCGGGGCTTCTATCGACCCCTAGGGTTAAAAAGAAATCCGCCGGCCACAGAGCCTTTGTCTACCGCGCTCCCTACCTGTGGAACAAATTACCTGCCGTCATCAGGGGCGCCTGCTCTGTCGAAGCTTTTAAATCCCTGCTTAAGACTCATCTTTTCTCTCTCTCCTTCAACCTACCTTGATCTCACCTGGTCGGGGACTGACCTTTAGATTAATCTGTGTAGTTTAGTTATGGTACAGGGTACTACATGGTACCACTGGGTAGTTTACTATAGGGTAGTTTAGTTAGGGTACAGGGTACTACATGGTACCACAGAGTACTACTTGGTACTGCATGGCATTACAGGGTACTACATGGCTTACATAGCTCTACATGGCACTACATGGAACTGTTATGGTTTGTAACCGACCCCAATCGCACAACACAAGACAGGTATGATGGTTTGCCAAGAAACAGATATTTATTGAGAGACAGGGAAAAAGGACACTGTCCCTTTAAGGGAGAACACAAATACAGGAATATAACAAGAGGGGAAAAACTAGGTGCCTTTAAGAGGCGGGCAGGAAAAGGGAACACTAAGGGAAGGTTAATGAACGCTAGGGGAAAACATTAAAGGAACGCTAAACATTAAAGGAACAGAGGAACTAGAGACTAGGAGAAGTCGGGACAAGGAGAGCTAGGGAACAGGAGAACTGGGGACTAGGAGAACTAGGGACAAGGAACTAGGTGGAACTAGAAGGGGAGAACTTGGGACCAGGAACTAGGTGGAACTAGAAAGGGGAGAACTAGGGACAGAGGGGAACGAGGCCCGCGGAGGCGGGCTGGGGAACAGGGAGGAACTGGGGACAGAGACCCGCGGAGGCGGGCTGGGGACAGGGAGGAACTGGGGACTGGTGGGAAAACATCTGGGCCGCTCTGCAGAACAGAGGAGAGGGTTAATATTCAAAAGGGAACAAACAGAGCAGATGCAGAACAGTCCAAATAAACAAAGAAAACAAAGTAATAATATCTTCGTGTGACAAACACACAGGGGGAGATGTAATGTCCAAAAATACTAACTAAGTGAGAACAAAAACAGAGTGGGAGATGAAATGTCCAAACTACTAACAAAGTGAGAACTAACGGAGGCAATACGCTGGGTGAGTGACATCACAATCAAAACTCACCCAGGCGTATGCGTAATGGTACAGGAACAGCAGCGGGAACGGGGGCAAGAGGCATTACGCTGGGTGAGTGACATCACAATCAAAACTCACCCAGGCGTATGCGTAATGGTACAGGAAACAGCAGCGGGAACGGGGGCAAGAGGCATTACGCTGGGTGAGTGACATCACAATCAAAACTCACCCAGGCGTATGCGTAATGGTACAGGAAACAGCAGCGGGAACGGGGGCAAGAGGCATTACGCTGGGTGAGTGACATCACAATCAAAACTCACCCAGGCGTATGCGTAATGG
Organism: Notolepis coatsorum; assembly: GCF_963971535.1. Taxonomy (NCBI): domain Eukaryota; kingdom Metazoa; phylum Chordata; class Actinopteri; order Aulopiformes; family Paralepididae; genus Notolepis; species Notolepis coatsorum. Next base: position 138,015,570 of record NC_140173.1, read on the forward strand.
TACAGGAAACAGCAGCGGGAACGGGGGCAAGAGGCATTACGCTGGGAGAGTGACATCACAATCAAAACTCACCCAGGCGTATGCGTAATGGTACAGGGACAGCAGCGGGGCGAGGGCATCGCCACCGGGTGGCTGGCTGTCCGAGCCGAGGAACAGAGTGCTGGAACAGTGGCGGTGGCGAGGGTGTCGTCCACCGGGTAGCCGCTGTCGGAGCCGAGGAACAGAGTGCTGGAAACAGTGGCGGTGGCGAGGGTGTCGTCCACCGGGTAGCCGCTGTCGGAGCCGAGGAAACAGGGTGCTGGAACAGCGGCGGTGGCGAGGGTGTCGTCCACCGGGTAGCCGCTGTCGGAGCCGAGGAACAGGGTGCTGGAACAGCGGCGGTGGCGAGGGTGTCGTCCACCGGGTAGCCGCTGTCGGAGCCGAGGAACAGGGTGCTGGAACAGCGGCGGTGGCGAGGGTGTCGTCCACCGGGTAGCCGCTGTCGGAGCCGAGGAACAGAGTGGCGCGCCACACCTTGGTGTGCACGTCGGAACCGAGAGACGCATCGGGGTGCGTCTGCGAGGAGGAGTGTGCCAAGCACGAGGATCTTTGGAAGATGCGCGTTGCGCGCTGGAGACTGGAGAGCGTGCCAAGCCCTTGAAGATGCGCGTTGCGCGCTGGAGACTGGAGAGCGTGCCAAGCCCTTGAAGATGCGCGTTGCGCGCTGGAGACTGGAGAGCGTGCCAAGCCCTTGAAGATGCGCGTTGCGCGCTGGTGACTGGAGAGCGTGCCAAGCCCTTGAAGATGCGCGTTGCGCGCTGGAGACTGGAGAGCGTGCCAAGCCCTTGAAGATGCGCGTTGCGCGCTGGTGACTGGAGAGCGTGCCAAGCCCTTGCAGATGCGCGTTGCGCGCTGGTGACTGGAGAGCGTGCCAAGCCCGAGGGTCCGGAAGATGCGCGTTGGTCTAGATGTGCGTCAGGACGAACAGCTGCGCTGGGGTCTGCAGTGGAACGCTGGGGTGCCTCCCGTGGAAGTTACAGGGAGCGCAGAACAGTCTCCTCCACAGGCTACGGCGACAGCAGACGAAGGCTGGAGCAAAACATCTCAAGGCTGGAGAAATCCATATACAGCATTGGTAGACCAGAGGATCTCCCGAAAGAGTCTAGATGTTAGAGAATATGACTCAGCATGAATACAACACGACCCCACGCCGAAACGAGGGGAAGAGCCCTGGTATTTAAAGCCCACAGGGGAACTAATTAGCCTGCCACCACAGGTGCGAGAGGTAATTGATAATAGTCCAGGTGTGGCCACTGAGAGTAAACGAGAGTAAAGAACGAGAGGGTGGGGGCTAGAGAGAGTGAGTAGGGAATTCCTAACAGTAGGCTTAAAGAAGACAGAGAAAGTTGGTGAGCAGCGGACAAAACCTCACAGGAACTAGAGATGTTCCGATACCATTTTTTCCTTTCCGATCCGATTCCGATACCTAAGCTTTGGGTATCGGCCGATACCGATACTTATCCGATACCAGTGCATACATGTAAAAAAAAAAACAATATTATATAAATTTTTTATAAATATACTTTTTTTTTTTTTTTAACAAATACTGTTTTATATATACTGTTTTTTTGTAATAACTAGAAAGTAATGGTATTTATTCAACAACAGGTGATTGTATAGATTTGTATTAGTATCATTAATCAATGAGTATGGGGCTTCAGCACTGCAGATATACCCTACTCCAATGATCCACACGGACATTATACGTTGCTGCACTCGCTACCCACTGGCTCTGCAGATATACCCTACTCAGTCTGTCTACAAGGCTCCGTTTCAGTAGCAGTCGATCTGTTGTGATTTTTGCACAATAAATATTCAACATTCTCTTTTGAGACTCCGCCTCAGACTCTTATCATTTGGCACTAAAAGCTAAACATTGTCACCGATATGGCTGTCCGCAACATGTCATTAATTGTGTACGCGAGGTGGTCTCAATGACGACACCAACGTGAGCTAAGTTAGCATAGCATGAGCTGTCGGTATATGAAAAGACTGTAACGTTACTGGTGACATTGTGATTTAACGAATACTCCTTTGCCAACTTTCTGTACTTTGCTTGCAGGTCTGCAGCCATTATTGCTGGATTATATGAATAGCCCCAACTTTAGCCAAGGTAATGTTAAAGCTAGCTTTCGGTTAGCTGTTCAATGCTAATAACACCAGCCACCAAGCGAACCCATGAGCTCCCCGTCAACACCGCTCTGTCGGGACGATGACATTTAAGAAAGTATCTGCTGTTAAAATGACAAATGGCATTGACACTTTAATCGATTAAGCACACGTTTGTTTTATAATGCTTACTCAACAGACCACAGTGTTGTTGATAAATTACGTCATATGGTATCGGAGCGCAGCATTAGAGGGTACTCGCCGATACCGATACCAGCATTTTAGCCAGTATCGGCGGCTTTTCCGATACTGGTATCGGTATCGGAACAACTCTACATGGAACTACAAGGCACCACAGGGTACTACATGGCACTACAGGGTACTACAGGATACTACGGGGTACTACATGGCACTATGGGGTACTATAGGGTACTACATGGCACTACGGGGTACTACATGGCACTACAGGGTACTACATGTCTGCTCCTTTGCAGCACCACAAACATGGGAACTCTCTAACTATTCCCCCCCCCCCCCTCTCCCCCCCCCCCCCCCCCTCCCTCCCCCTTCTCTCTGAGTACCCGTCTCCTGGCGCTGACCAAGGTGATGGATGCCTCGGGGTCTTGGCCAAGCTTGTAGTGACTGCTCTACATGCACCTCCGAGGCATTGGATCAGTTATTCACCGCCGTCTGTCCGTGGTCCTGTCAACTGATTAACAGACTGTTAACAGATTAACAGTCAACGCGGTTTCATTGCTGGGTTAAGTACTTCTATTCTATTCACATAATACGCCTACTTCATATATCTACTCCATTCACATATATGCCTACCACTTGTATCTATTGCTATGTCCGCCTACTACAATCTCATGAGCTGTCTAACGCCTGTCCCGTCTCCCTGTCTCCCTATGACTTGCTGTCCTGGAGTGTGACCGGAGTGTTGGACGTCCCGTGACGAAGGCCGGGAGATTGCGACCCCCTCTGCGTGCCCCCCTGTCTTCGGAGGTCTCGTAGTGGTGACCGGAGTGCCGGATGTCCCGCGATGATGTCGGGGAGTTCGCGACCCTCTCTGCGCCACCCCCCTTCCCCCTGTCTCCGGCTGTCCCTGAGCAACGACCGGAGTGTTGAATGTCCCGTGACTAAGACGGGGAGGACGTGACCCTCTTGCGCCGCCCCTGTGCCTCAAATAGATCCGCTATCAACTCTATCTTTAATCTTTCAAAATGTTCAGTTGCTATCGCTATTAGCTCTATCTTTAATTTTTCAAAATGTACAGTTGCTATTGCATGCACTCATATGTGTTTCACCACACACATGAGTGCATGCTTACCAACTGTCCGTCTGCAACACTACTATCACCGACATCTAAGAAGGGAGATCCCCCCTTGAACGGCCCTTCTAAGGTTTCTCTCCTCCACATTGCCTGTGGAGCTTTTTTTCCCTATTGTTAGGTTTTAGTGAGTTTTTCCTTACCTTCGCGTGGGGTATGTCTGGGAGTGCTTGCATTCTTTCATTTATTTGCATTCATCTAAAAAATGTTTGGACCCTATGGTGTTCTTGTTCTGTTCTTGACTTATTGTTATGTTGTCTTCTTGACTTGTTTAAAGAAGACCTGTACGGCCCATGGGGACATTAACGTGTGTTGTCGGGCCCTATAAATAAATGTGATTTGATTTTGATTTATGTACTGTATGGCCAGTAATTAAAGTACATAAAGCGGTAGTGGTTTAATGATACCATACTTATCAATACAGTCAGGGAATTGTACCCCTCAGTTACATCATCTATATATGCGTTTATGCCTATAACTCACGTTCTATGAATTACTGCAGAAAACGATAAAAACATACTTAGATTCTAGAAGGTATTTTTGGAAGAATCTATGAATGAAATAGTATAACGTTCCTACATCCTGAACGATAGATAATCGATGTTGAATGGGCCATAGTAATGTCAATTTAGCAATACAATTTAAAAAGGTATAGCCCTGCAAAGAAGGTGAACATCTCCATAGGCTTAGAGTGGTGGCAGTGAGGCTACATTGATGGATATAACCGTGGCAGGGAATGTGTTAACGTGTGTGTGTTGTCGGGCCTTACAAATAAATTTGATTTGATAAGAGCAAGGTGACCAGCAGAGGGCGACAAACACCACAAAAAGCTGGAGAAAACAATCCCTTGGATTTCCATCACAAAACCACAACACCACAAAACATTTCAATCTAAAATTTATCCACAGATAAATATACAGCTCCAACATGAGTTTAAACATCAAACATTATGGCACACTTTTAATGCAAATAATATTCAGTGACAGTAGTATACTCAAAAGAAAAATCCCAAATACATACATAACGGTGTGGTAACGGTGACATCATACATACAGACCAAAAAGATGTAACCATCACAGTAAAAAAAAACAAAAAAAAGAACACACCATAAACATCAAGTGTTTGTTTCTCTGCATATATCTATAGAGATACGTTTAACCGCTGCAGAGGGAGAGTGTGATTGTGTACAGTATATGCCATGCCAGTGGAATTATTTTGTGAAATAAAGTGTATGTGATCATGGAGAAAAAAAACTAAATTAATCATACAGCATAATAGAGAACCAAGCCATCATAGTGAGCAATAAAGTGTCTTAGCACTGAAAGGGGTATTTGACCCATAATACAACTTACCGGTAACTCTATTTTGTCTCAAGCCTTTGGTGTAATTGGTCTTTGGTTCATGAGATATTTGGTTGTAAATGCTTTGAGTTTTGATACAAATTCCTAAAGAACTCAGTTTATTGGACTAAAGTCTATATCTAAACATGTCACAAACATGAAAACTGTATTTCTTCAGCAGCGTCCCTTCTCTGAGGCAGCGTGCCATAACTACTACACAGAGCTATATTTAGCACTACGTGGAATATAAGTGTTCTCCAAATGACATCACTAGATTAAAAAAGCTAAAAAAAAAAAAAAAAAACACAAACTCGTCAACTCTCAATAACTGTCAAAACCGAATTAATTTCGGTCAAGATTCTTTACAGTGGTGGAATTTATGTGTGAGATTATACACTTCGTAAATCACCTTTGTTTTTAGTTTTTTTTGGTGAATTGTGGTGAAAACACTCCAAGAGAAGCCGATAAGTTCCATAAAAAAAACACAACAACAACAACACTTTAAACCTACCGTAATCCTTGGTATTTTGGCATCATTGCACATAAAAAAAATCCAACTACAGTCGGCTTCAAAACCGCTCCCACCAATCATCGTGTTCTCAGTTTTGACAGCTAATATCCTTTACCACACTTTAAGGAGCATTTTCCATAAAAGAAAATCTATTTATTACATTTACATGTGTAATCAGACCCACGGCATAGTCAGCATTCGGGGGGGGGTGGCAAGGGGGTCATTTAGTTATGAGATTCACTTGCACACAAACTGATTAATGGCTACAGCGCTTCAGGCTGCCGTGTATTTTAATGGTAGCAGATTTTCGGGGCTCAAACATTCCTACATGTTGACTTAAAATCAGCTTTTCCCATAAGCCCCGAAGAGCTAGTTTATGTGCAGTGATGGAGCGTAGCACATTCCCACCTATTTTTAGGGCATTACTCACACCGGAGGCCTCCGTAAATGGCTGTAGGTGCACTCCCACCTCAGACTTTCATCTGGCCGTGGGGAGTAGGGCATCTCCTATTTCCCTCCGAGGCTTAGTACCCAATAACAGACTGGCAGAAGCCTCTCTTCTCCTCCTAGATGGAGAAGTCTCCACTTAAGTTGAAGACGAGGGGAGAGAAGTCCATCTTACATCTTCATGCCGACTAATATGGATGAAAATGTCATCAGACTATTTGCTTTTGATGCCAGGGGGGGGGGGGGGGGGGTCCCGCCGAAAACTCTCAACAGCTGTGGAAAGGATGGAAGCAATCGGGAGTAAATTATTTCAGATAACAAGGTTTGTCACTGGAGTAGACCTGAGCAACAGTTTGCAAAAGCAGCTTTTTGATGATTTGATCTCCTGTATAATTGCATTTTTTTTTTAACACGGTCCCATATTAGTCGGAAAGATACCGTGAAAAAACCTCAAATTCTCTCAAAATTCTAAGTGAGTCTTATCTGGTGATTCGATATCCACACCTGTCACGTAAAAAAACAACTAAAAGCCTGACGATACCAAATGGAATGCTCATCTTGGAAAGTCACAAAGCTTAATGTGAATGGTACAGCACTATATACTAACCATTTGCCTGTAGACTTTTCTGAACACGTGAGTGATGTAAATGTTAAATGCTGTCCAGTAAACGCTTACAGTAGTTCAACTTCCGGAAGCACTTCCGTGGATCAAGAGCATTATCTTTTGACGGCTGTCATGATTAGGATATATGGCTTCTCCTTTTCTTTTTTTTTTCTTTTTTTTTTTAACACACAGGAGTCCTAATGAAACCTTGCTTCGGCTTACTTTCGGTGAACGGGAGGTCAAAGATGTGTAAAGGAGATATCTGTTGACAGGAAATAGCACAGAAAAGATACAATCTTTCACTCGCAGGAACAACTGAATATACAAACTGACTCCAAAATTGGCACACGACGCGACACATGACGGATCGTTGGCCTCGAAAAGTAAAAAAAAAAAACTGTGGAACCTAAAAGACCCACTCTTCATCAGATCATCAGTGCTCGTAGGAAAACACGCTCTTCATCAGATCATCAGTGCTTGTAGGAAGACACACTGTGAGTTACAGTATGTTTATATTGGCCTTCAAAAAAAACAAAAACAAAAAAAACAACTCTTCTCGAAAGGCCAATCTTATACAATATGGCTTATACTGTATGTATAAAAATAAATTCAATATTTCTTCTTTTTTTTCAAATTTTTTCCGTTTTCTTTAATAAACACACAGCCCTGAGGGTTTTCTCTGTTGTCCGATAATAATCTGTGTCATTTCCACATCCGTCGCGGGGGACGTCAGCACTTCTCCATCACTCTTCTATAGCAGGAAGCTGACCCTCCGTTTGGGACCCGATTGAGTTCCACAGCCAGTGTCCTCTCGGCCAAAAGCCACACGCTGTCGCCTCTCGCAAGTCTGTTTCCTGTGATCCCCCCACCCCATATATATATATACTTTATATATATAGAAAAGTCAAAGTCTCCCGAAAAATCCGGAGAATATTCTTCTCTCTCTTCCACATATGGAAGACCGAAGGGCCTGGTCCCTCTGAGAGGGGGGAGGGGGGGGGGGGGGGGGTATTGGGTGGGCAGTGGATCCTTCCTGACCCAATCACCCCCCCCCCCTCCCGTGGCTCTCATTGGCTCCTATGGGCCCGTCGCCGACTCTCATTGGCTCATCTGCGGGCCCCGTCGCCGACTCTCAGTGGTTCTTGTCCACCCAATCCCAGCTCTCGTCGCTGTCCTTCCTGTTCTTCTCTGCCTCGATGATGTCCCGGTAGCGTCGACGGAAGAAGCCCATCTGTGAGGGGGAGACAGGAACACAACGCTCAGCGTTCAGGGGTCGGCGGTGTGGAGAGTAAGAGGTGTGGTGGGGAGTAATTGATTACGATTGAAAGAGCAATCATGAAGACATGGCAGTACGGTGGATTGAGAGTTGGGGTGATCCAATTACAGATATTAAATCACTGACGGACCCCATTTTACCAGGTGACATTCCCCCCCCCCCCCTCCCCGGGCTATGTAAAGAATGATCTGTAAGTGTTGTACAGTGCTGCGTGAAGAATGATTTGTAAGTGTTGTACAGTGCTACATGAAGAATTATTTGTAAGTGTCGTACAGTGCTACGTGAAGAATGAAGTGTAAGTGTTGTACAGTGCTGCATGAAGAATGATCTGTAAGTGTTGTACAGTGCTACGTGAAGAATGATTTGTGAGTGTTGTACAGTGCTGCATGAAGAATGATTTGTGAGTGTTGTACAGTGCTACATGAAGAATGATTTGTGAGTGTTGTACAGTGCTACGTGAAGAATGATTTGTAAGTGTTGTACAGTGCTGCATGAAGAATGAAGTGTAAGTGTTGTATAGTGCTGCATGAAGAATGATTTGTAAGTGTTGTACAGTGCTACGTGAAGAATGATTTGTAAGTGTTGTACAGTGCTGCATGAAGAATGATCTGTAAGTGTTGTACAGTGCTGCATGAAGAATGAAGTGTAAGTGTTGTACAGTGCTACATGAAGAATGATCTGTAAGTGTTGTACAGTGCTGCATGAAGAATGATCTGTAAGTGTTGTACAGTGCTACGTGAAGAATGATTTGTAAGTGTTGTACAGTGCTGCATGAAGAATGATTTGTAAGTGTTGTACAGTGCTACGTGAAGAATGATTTGTAAGTGTTGTACAGTGCTACGTGAAGAATGATTTGTAAGTGTTGTACAGTGCTACGTGAAGAATGAAGTGTAAGTGTTGTACAGTGCTACATGAAGAATGATCTGTAAGTGTTGTACAGTGCTGCATGAAGAATGATTTGTAAGTGTTGTACAGTGCTACATGAAGAATGATCTGTAAGTGTTGTACAGTGCTGCATGAAGAATGATCTGTAAGTGTTGTACAGTGCTACGTGAAGAATGATTTGTAAGTGTTGTACAGTGCTGCGTGAAGAATGATCTGTAAGTGTTGTACAGTGCTGCATGAAGAATGATCTGTAAGTGTTGTACAGTGCTGCATGAAGAATGATCTGTAAGTGTTGTACAGTGCTACATGAAGAATGATCTGTAAGTGTTGTACAGTGCTGCATGAAGAATGATCTGTAAGTGTTGTACAGTGCTGCGTGAAGAATGATTTGTAAGTGTTGTACAGTGCTACATGAAGAATGATTTGTAAGTGTTGTACAGTGCTGCGTGAAGAATGATTTGTAAGTGTTGTACAGTGCTACGTGAAGAATGATTTGTAAGTGTTGTACAGTGCTACGTGAAGAATGATTTGTAAGTGTTGTACAGTGCTATGTGAAGAAGGATTTGTAAGTGTTGTACAGTGCTACATGAAGAATGATTTGTAAGTGTTGTACAGTTCTACGTGAAGAATGATTTGTAAGTGTTGTACAGTGCTACATGAAGAATGATCTGTAAGTGTTGTACAGTGCTGCATGAAGAATGATTTGTAAGTGTTGTACAGTTCTACGTGAAGAATGATTTGTAAGTGTTGTACAGTGCTACGTGAAGAATGATTTGTAAGTGTTGTACAGTGCTACATGAAGAAGGATTTGTAAGTGTTGTACAGTTCTACGTGAAGAATGATTTGTAAGTGTTGTACAGTGCTGCATGAAGAATGATTTGTAAGTGTTGTACAGTTCTACGTGAAGAATGATTTGTAAGTGTTGTACAGTGCTACGTGAAGAATGATTTGTAAGTGTTGTACAGTGCTATGTGAAGAATGATTGTAAGTGTTGTACAGTTCTGCGTGAAGAATGATTTGTAAGTGTTGTACAGTGCTGCGTGAAGAATGATTTGTAAGTGTTGTACAGTTCTACGTGAAGAATGATTTGTAAGTGTTGTACAGTGCTACGTGAAGAATGATTGTAAGTGTTGTACAGTTCTGCGTGAAGAATGATTTGTAAGTGTTGTACAGTGCTGCGTGAAGAATGATTTGTAAGTGTTGTACAGTGCTACGTGAAGAATGATTGGTAAGTGTTGTACAGTGCTACGTGAAGAATGATTTGTAAGTGTTGTACAGTGCTACATGAAGAATGATTGGTAAGTGTTGTACAGTGCTACATGAAGAATGATTTGTAAGTGTTGTACAGTGCTGCGTGAAGAATGATTTGTAAGTGTTGTACAGTGCTACATGAAGAATGATTGGTAAGTGTTGTACAGTGCTACATGAAGAATGATTTGTAAGTGTTGTACAGTGCTGCGTGAAGAATGATTGGTAAGTGTTGTACAGTGCTGCGTGAAGAATGATTTGTAAGTGTTGTACAGTGCTGCGTGAAGAATGATTTGTAAGTGTTGTACAGTGCTGCGTGAAGAATGATTTGTAAGTGTTGTACAGTGCTGCATGAAGAAGGATTTGTAAGTGTTGTACAGTGCTGCATGAAGAATGATCTGTAAGTGTTGTACAGTGCTACGTGAAGAATGATTGGTAAGTGTTGTACAGTGCTGCGTGAAGAATGATTTGTAAGTGTTGTACAGTGCTGCGTGAAGAATGATTTGTAAGTGTTGTACAGTGCTGCATGAAGAATGATCTGTAAGTGTTGTACAGTGCTGCATGAAGAATGATTTGTAAGTGTTGTACAGTGCTGCATGAAGAATGATTTGTAAGTGTTGTACAGTGCTGCATGAAGAATGATCTGTAAGTGTTGTACAGTGCTGCATGAAGAATGATTTGTAAGTGTTGTACAGTGCTGCATGAAGAATGATTTGTAAGTGTTGTACAGTGCTGCATGAAGAATGATTTGTAAGTGTTGTACAGTGCTGCATGAAGAATGATTTGTAAGTGTTGTACAGTGCTGCATGAAGAATGATCTGTAAGTGTTGTACAGTGCTGCGTGAAGAATGATCTGTAAGTGTTGTACAGTGCTGCATGAAGAATGATTTGTAAGTGTTGTACAGTGCTGCGTGAAGAATGATCTGTAAGTGTTGTACAGTGCTGCGTGAAGAATGATCTGTAAGTGTTGTACAGTGCTGCATGAAGAATGATCTGTAAGTGTTGTACAGTGCTGCGTGAAGAATGATTTGTAAGTGTTGTACAGTGCTACGTGAAGAATGATTGGTAAGTGTTGTACAGTGCTGCATGAAGAATGATTGGTAAGTGTTGTACAGTGCTACATGAAGAATGATTTGTAAGTGTTGTACAGTGCTACGTGAAGAATGATTGGTAAGTGTTGTACAGTGCTACGTGAAGAATGATTGGTAAGTGTTGTACAGTGCTACATGAAGAATGAAGTGTAAGTGTTGTACAGTGCTACATGAAGAATGATTTGTAAGTGTTGTACAGTGCTACGTGAAGAATGAAGTGTAAGTGTTGTACAGTGCTGCATGAAGAATGATTTGTAAGTGTTGTACAGTGCTACGTGAAGAATGATTTGTAAGTGTTGTACAGTGCTGCATGAAGGATGATTTGTAAGTGTTGTACAGTGCTGCATGAAGAATGATTTGTAAGTGTTGTACAGTGCTACGTGAAGAATGATTTGTAAGTGTTGTACAGTGCTGCATGAAGAATGATTTGTAAGTGTTGTACAGTGCTGCGTGAAGAATGAAGTGTAAGTGTTGTACAGTGCTACATGAAGAATGATCTGTAAGTGTTGTACAGTGCTGTGTGAAGAATGATCTGTAAGTGTTGTACAGTGCTACATGAAGAATGATTTGTAAGTGTTGTACAGTGCTGCATGAAGAATGATATGTAAGTGTTGTACAGTGCTGCGTGAAGAATGAAGTGTAAGTGTTGTACAGTGCTACATGTACTTGCAAAAAATACATTTATGATACCAAGAGAAAACTGATCCATGGGGCAGCTTGAGAGTTTAATATTCTATCATCATGCTCTTAAATTTCGATTCCATGATCCAGACGTGTGCTGCGTGAGGACGTGTGCTGCGT
>NC_140173.1:138032250-138040049 GCF_963971535.1 Notolepis coatsorum
GACATTAGGGACTTTTACACGTCCTGCATATCATGTAGACACATCAAAAACACACATCACATCACAGTATGAATAAACAACGCTTCAGCAGCTGAAATTCATGGATACAGAAAGCAACACCTTCTCCAAATATGACTAATGGCAATAATACATATGCATGTTCACACACAAACACACACACACATGCGCGCACAGAAACAGACACACATGTACGCAGGTGTGTGCATGTGCGCACATACAAACACAAACACAGCCACACACCGTCTGTTACTGTAATAGAACCGGCCAGACCTGTACTATATCAATCTGCCTTAGCTATTATAGACATATTTAATCTCTACCAGACCATAGACAGTCCCAGTAGAATAGATGATGACTGGATGATGATGTCATTTCCTGGATGATAATGATACAATGTCTGTATTTTCAAATCGTCTCTTGGGGAGGGAAGTAACATTACCATTAATTACAGCCCAATTTAACCTCTTTCTTTCTTAGTATTCAAGGTAACTTTACCTGAGTGTTCCTTTACAAATGAAATCTAGAGTGCCAAAGATAATTGTGTGAATAAATAAATAATGAATAGTTCCACACACTATTTGTTAAAACCATTTATGGATGTTTTGTGTGTAAACTGCACATTGTGGGCTGTGAACCGTTTACATATCTGTATATACTATATCTATATCTGTACATATCTAGTAGTAGTAGTAGTACGAATTTATATATTTTATACCCAGTTTAATCACCTGTACATTGTATATTGCTGTTGCTTGCATTGCACTTCACTGTTGTACTCTGGTTGGATGCCAAACCTATTTTTTCTGTAACCTAACCTAATCTAATCTAATCTAATCTAAGGGAATCCCATTCTTCTAGGGGTCCCTTGTACAATTTTGCTTCCCCAATTGAATTAATTGAAGAACGTGAAAGTCGCGCTGATGCTTCGCTGAGGGTAGTGCTGCTAGTGGCTGATTGCGACATCATCGTGGCCAAACAAGAACCCTGACTCCACTGTAAACACAACAGCAGTTTCCCATGACATGGGTTCAAAGACGCACTAAATATTCTGTCATGAGCTCTGGCGACAAACTCTTGTTATCTTACAGCAACCCAATGTTCAATGTTCAACTACAGAGGTCAGTAGTAACTAATTACAAATATTGTAGTTTTTCGGACCAACACTACTCTTTTAAGGACTTTCAAACCCCTGTACCTTGTTTGTACCTGATACAAACCTGGTACATACTTTTGGGAGAAACACAGACACTTCCTATTGACTACCATTGTATTTGACCTGTATTAAAACTGAACGCTTACATACTGTAGTATGAAACGATTGTTTTATTAGTGCATCATGTTAAGTCAAGCAATTACCTTCCAACACTGGCCGTCATTGAGTGTTCACACCATTGTGAAAAGTTACATTTGATCTGTTTTCAGGCTCCTTCAGTCCCTTTGGCATTTCACCATTCAGCTGCAGGATATTTCCTCATTTCCCTACCTGGACATTTAATATTACACTTACGAAGCTCCAAGTGACCTAACATTTTTATATTTCTGGGCCTTGATAGTCTTTAGCGTGATTTGATTTATATCCATGTGTTTTGTCCTAAAGTTGTAGTTCATGAACAAACACTGTCTAATCCCTGTTTAATCCCTGAGTTGTTTTCCCCAAAAAGAGGCGTGGCGATCAAAACTCAGTGTGGATGACGTATTGCCGGTCTGATGTATACTCATTTAAACGCTTTAGTGTAAACTCACTCCCAAGTTGAAATATCTCCATTTTGCTACCTGGATCCTTTTTTAGGCGACGGACTGGATTAACACATTCCCTGCCACGCAATTTGAGCATCTTATACCATTCTCTGCCAGCACTGTAAGACGATGAGACTGGAGGAAAAAGATCCCACTTATTTGACGGCGATCGCCTAAATCCATTTCCGGTTTGAATAATCATAATACACGGCCAAATCGTATCGATTATTGCGTTATGGCAGCGATCGCTACACACGGACGTGTGTCTACAGTCCTGCAACAATATGCGAGTGGCCGGACGCATTTCGGAGACGCACCGAGATCGACTCGTCCATTTCCGGTTTGGCAACTCGCCGATCATCCACCAGGGGGCAGTATTGAAGCGTTGCAGAGTTGTGCCGGCTCACACTGCATCAGACCAGGCTCCGTGAGGGAAATATGAATAACATGGCGAAAAAATGAAATATGATCTCAATAACGTTGTACGCCGTGGATTGGCAGAATTAGCATGAACTTGTACAACGTTTTTGGCGCAGGATGTGTTAAGACTGTTTATTCAACATTTGTGGTTATGTGGTGCTGGTGAGTGGAAGGTTTGTGGTTCAAGGCTGGTCTGAAAAAAATACATTCTCAAACAACAGGAGCAGAGGTGCAACCACAAAAAAACTAGGGCTGGGACTTTATCGCATTAATTGCGATTAATTAACTACAGAAAGAATTAAAAGATAAAAAGATGAATGCATTTAATCGCATGATGATTCTTCTTTATTGTGTAAGAAGAATGTTACCTTTCAAAGGAGACCAGACTCATGCATGTGCTATAAGTATAAAGTATAATAAATCGCAAATTACTTTTTTTCTTAGTCTGGTTTGTTCATACAGAATACTGAAAAAATAAGAGAAATTGAGATCAATCAAGAGTTATTTTTTTCCAATGGTCAACTGTTCTGGAATGTACTTGAAAGTACTGCTTTTTACTTTTACCTCGAAAGTGCTTGAGTTTACAAAAGGTCCTTTGCGCTATATATATATATGATTCCTAAAATTGCTGCACTTTGTTAAAAATTGCATTGATCTGTTGGTCTGTGTAGTAGCTAATACAGGATTTATATTCATTGATTCACTCGTATACCAAAAGCCATTTGAATTGAACATTTGCTTTTCGCATCAAATAATTGACATGTGATTAAAATGCGATTACTTTCGATTAACTAACTATAAAGTCTCAAATGAATTCGATTAAACATGTTTATCGAGTCCCACCACTAACACATCTCTGAAGTGAAAGATGAATAGGTGCCACACTTTCTCCATAGGCCTGGAGGACAAGTGCTCTGCCTGCAGGCTGCCAGAGATGGTAGACCACTATAATAATACATGGTCGGGTGGTGGTACTTCTGTAATGTGGGAAAGAAAATCCAACTATACAATCCAAGTGAAAATCAAAAGGACAACTGGGGATAAATCTCCGGTGTCACTCCTGAGCCCTTTCCCACATTTCACACCCCTGTAACCCCCCCCCTCCCCCCACCTCTCCCCCAAACCCGTGGGATTGTTCTGTTGTTACGGATACGGATGCCAAGCTGCTTGCGTGTGGGATAGAGATGAGGGATCTAATGATATTCCCTCATCATCGCGGGTTCCACAAAGTAGGGTTCAGCGATCACCAAAGGAGTCCTTGATGGTATGTCTTATTATTTCATTCAACAGACGCTAGCACAGTGAGGGAGCTGTGTAAGAACGCCAGTTTTTTACTGAGACACTGTTACATATCTCTCACTGTCCTGGAACTCTGAACTCAGTCATACTGTATCTAACAATTCTTCACAGATATAAAAAAAAAGTACCATGGCTTGATCTATTTGGAGTTACTTTTTTTTTTTTTTATGAAAACCCAGGTCTATGATCAGTGGTGTAAAGTAACTAAGCATTTTACTTAAGTACTTAAAGTACTTTATGTGAGTATTAAACATTTTAGGGAACTTTGTACTTTCACTGCATTTATCAGAACCAATCAGCTACTCGTTACTTTGAAGAAAACATGGCAAGAATTGATCAATTGTATCTAACTCCAATAAAAATGCATAAAATGTCTAGAGATAATTCATTAAACTGTCCTAGATGTAAAACTAACGAAGGAACATTTCTACACATGTTTTGGCACTGTGATAAACTAAAACGATTCTGGAATTGTATTCATTCATTTACAAAATCTGTATTGGAAACGGAATTTGACTTGTCTCCATGTGCCTACTTACTAAATGAATTACCTGAGATCCAGATGGATCCAAAAAAATATAGACCGCTGATTGTTATAACATACTTTGCCAAGAAATGTATTCTCCTGTTTTGGAAAAATGACTCTTCGCCCACTTTTGAGATGTTTCAATATCAGATATCCGCAGTTTCTTCCACTGGAGAGATTGACCTTGGAGGAGCGTGGCCGGGGGCGGATGTTCCGGGACCTTTGGTCTCCGCTGTTTTCTCGATTGAGCAGGGGGGCTGTTGATTGATACGGCTAGTGGCGGTATGTGAATAATATCCGCATGCTGTCGCTGGCCGTGTCGATTGGTGGTTTTGCTGTTTGGTCGGGGGAGGGGTGGGGGCCGGGGGTCTTGGGGTGTCTGGCCCCGGTTGTGTATTTTTTGGAGGTGGGTTTCCCTAGTGGAAGAAGTTGTACAACAGACGTGTAAGAGGCCTGTCTGTTGTACAACAATGATGTTGTTGTTGTCATTGTTGTTATTATTTATTACTGTTTATTTAAATTTTATTATTGTCTCGTCTTTATTTAGTTTTGTTGGCCGCGGGTGGGGGAAGGGACCAGAGGGTGAGATAATTGCCGTGTGCTGTGGGACATGTATCTGCTGTACACCTGTTATTCAAATAAAAAGAAGTTGAAAAAAAAAAAAAAAAAATTACGAAGATTATGTACCACAGCCAACCAACTTCAGAGTTGTTGAACGAAATCAGAGCAGCATAACTGGACCACACACCACTTTAACGTTTAGAGGTCAATGGTTCGAGGATTGAATGCTCCCAAGCAATACACAACATCATCTGGAACGCATACCTTTCTTTTTTTTTTTTTTTTTTTTACTTTCGATACTTAGGTACATTCAATATCAAATACTTCTCTACTTTTACTTAAGTAGGATTTAGAATGGAGGACTTTTACTTTTATCAGAGTACTATTTTATCTGGGTATTTCTATTTTTAAAATGGTAAATGGGGCATTTATACAGCGCTTTTATCCTAAGACATTTTATCCTCACACGTTCACACACCGACGGCGGAGGGCAATCGTGCACGGTGCCAACCTGCTCATCGGGAGCAATTAGGGGTTAAGTGTCTTGCTCAAGGACACTTCTTCGACACACTGCCGGAGAGGAGCGGGAATCAAACCGGGAATCAAACCGGGAACCTTCCGATTACCAGATGACAGCTCTACCACCGTCCTGAGCCACTTAAGTAAAAGGAACTGTGTACTTCTTCCACCACGGTCTATGACACATCGACTGAATTTACGCCACGCAGATAGCGAAAGACCATGTTGGGTAATACAACTTAAGACCATGTTGGGTAATACAACTTAAGACCATGTTGGGTAATACAACTTAAGACCATGTTGGGTAATACAACTTAAGACCATGTTGGGTAATACAACTTAAGACCATGTTGGGTAATACAACTTAAGACCATGTTGGGTAATACAACTTAAGACCATGTTGGGTAATACAACTTAAGACCATGTTGGGTAATACAACTTAAGACCATGTTGGGTAATAATACAACTTAAGACCATGTTGGGTAATACAACTTAAGCAGGATCGCTCAAGAGCTTTCCCCTCTTTAGCTTCACGTCGCACAGTGAAAACACCGTCCTCTTATCTCTAGATTTATGTGGGCTTGTTTACATGGCACCAGGTGATAAACTGAGTTGGGTTGAGAGCGAGCCGGCCGGCACGCCTGTCACAAAGCAGGGGCCTCATTCTTTTAGACGGAGGCGATACAACCGGGGGGGGGGGACCACAAATAATATTTGTACTCTAAAAGGCAGTAGTGCCCCCGCCGGCCGACCCCCCCCCCCCCCCCAGGGACCAGGTTACTGAATTTACAAAAGAAGCTAGAGTGGGGAGAGAGGGTGGGGGCCGGGCCTGGCTGTCGCCATCACGGCACTCGCTAAGTGGCGAGAGAGTGATATGGAGAATGAACGCGTATTTACAGCACGTCTGAGTTGGACCCAGCTCCTCTGGAGCCTCCGGGGGGTCGGCCGGCCGAGCGGAGCAGAGGGGCTGGAGCCCGGGGGGTCAGACGCCCAATCAGCTGAGAGGTTGCCGGTGTGGAGGAAGATGCTGGGCGCTGCTCAGTATAATCATCGCCACCGAGCCACCGGCCCATTCAATCAGTCAGCGCCTGGGGGGGGGTTCAGTCTCAGGAGAGAATAGCCCGTCCTTGAGCACAGCTGAGGACCCCCCCCCCCCCAAAAAAAACGCTACTATACACACGCCATATACCCAGAGTTCCCAGCTGTTCCCTGGGATCACACTGCATCCTGCTCAAGGCACCGTGTTGCTGGATTTCTAACCAGAGTGCGATGATGACACGTCTGTCGCTCTCTGCTCTGTCGCTAATGATAGAGATACATACGTTGTGGGTCTGCGCTGGGAAAAATGTATTACACAAATTAAGTCCAGGCAGTCTGTAAATTCAATATTTTAAAAAAAATTATAATTTAACTTTCTCTTTCTCCTATTTTTCTCTGATTTTCTCCCCGTCCCAATTAGTCGTTGTGCCAAAATCCTACCACTGACAGTTCGGTGCCATCGTTCGGTGCCACTATTTTAAAAAAGTTATGTTGTTCTCTTTAATTACAATGGAGAGAGTTAGGGGGGGGGGGGGGGGTGTTCGGTGCAATATCACTTTACATATATAACTGTGGTCTCGGTTATTGATGGTGCATGTGGTACTCACAGAGACGTCTTCTGATTGGCCGGTCGGTACCTCCATGGCCCTTTCGTCTACTTGTACGTTGCCCCTGGTCACAAACTGGATCACAGAGGAACTGTCCTGTGGAGATAACAGTGAGTGAGGGGCGTTAACAGTGTTGTTCCCTGAGACGCAGACTTCCAGTATAAATCAACGGTAACCTTGATTGATTGATTGATTGAAAACTTTATTAACAGATTGCAGAATAGGTACAATACAGTACAGCTCAATACACACAATTGTTAAGGGGATGCAGACCAGAGAAAGACTTTCGTCTTGTTTACATCAGGGTCCCCCATTTTCAATTCATCAGGACATAATATATGACATACATGACATACAGATATTCAGTACTGCTACATCTATACATTTATGACATACCAGATTTGCAAATACAGTACTGTTTGTGATACAGAAGGAGTCAAGAAAAGGGAGTATATACATTTGACGTAGAAACTGTACATTGGAGGAGGTTGGGTGGGGTTGTGTGGGGGGGGGTTGGGTACATTGGGATATTGTCAACCATACTGGGTAATTTACATTGGAGGTGGTTGGGGGGGGGGGGGGGGGAGAAACACTGTATAAACAAGCAAAACTGTACATTGAGGGGGGGGGGGAGACACTGTACAAACAAGCTAAATTGTACATTGGACTATTGACAAAACCATACTAGGTAAATGACTGTACATTGGAGGGGGTTGGGTTAGGACATTTACAGGGGCCAGTTTTGAATTGCAGTCTCCCGTAGGTGTCCCTTGAGAGTGGTTTTGAAAGTGGGTAGTGATCCACATTCCTTTACAGCTTTGGGTAGGGCGTTCCACATTGATGTGGC
This sequence comes from Notolepis coatsorum, assembly GCF_963971535.1. Classification (NCBI taxonomy): domain Eukaryota; kingdom Metazoa; phylum Chordata; class Actinopteri; order Aulopiformes; family Paralepididae; genus Notolepis; species Notolepis coatsorum. Next base: position 138,039,827 of record NC_140173.1, read on the forward strand.
ATAATTGCGAAACGTGTTTAGTCCCTTATTTGAGCCGAATCTGGGTTTAACATGATTTGTGGCGCTCCCTCTGGTGTTGTGATCGTGGTATTCACTGACCTTTGGGAAGTATTTTGACATGTACATGGGTACCACCAAGGTGATAGGTTGAATGAAAAGAGGAGGTGGGTATACTCTCAGGGTCATAACCTTGACAATAATAAAGTATGGTCATTTTAGTTTT